>NC_069507.1:91658471-91958471 GCF_027579735.1 Bombina bombina | reverse complement strand
CGTCCTCATTTTCATTTCCGTAGACACTTTCCTTTACATACAAAAAAATGTTGTTAAAAACAACAAATCTAGATCATCCACATGAATACCTTTACATGTAAATGTATATTGTTATATGAACCATCTTTAAGAATACTGTCCTCATTTGTTAGACTACAACCAACATACTGGCTAGAGTGTTTTAATAACATTATCAACTATTTTAGCCAAAGACCATTGAATCCAGACAAATGCATAATTTTTTTTATTTTTATTTTAATAAGAGTGCCACCCTGCCCACGTTTAAAGATTACTTCCAGCAGTGTTTGCGTGCGACCCGAAAAAATGTATTTAGCGCGCCACTTCTAATCTAGCCGATTATGAATATTGTATTAGTCTTCTGTATTGATAGAGTAGAGGTGTATCCCAGCGCCACCTATACCTTATATGCCTGTGGCGGTGATACCTACCTGTCACCTAGTGAGAAACAAATGTAAGGAGTGTGCCCAGGCGCCAGCAATACGGAGGCTAAGGTAAAAAGTTGGGGTAAAATTTGTATTTTACTAATCCAAGTAAAATCACAAGTTCAAATATAAAATGTTAAAATACTAAAATACTAAGTATACAAATTCACAAATGCATGGATCCACGCTGAATTAACATAAAAACATAGTAATAAAAGAACTGTCAGTGTATGCTTGTACAGTAGGTGATGTATCTAAACACAAAACATTAGTCCAAAGGAATTCATTGCAATGCAGTGTCACAAAAAAGTGGATCAACCGTGACTAAAAAATAATGTCCTAAAAATATAAAAAATGTATGAAAATCCAAAAAAACTCCAAATATCCGATCAAAGTGAAATAAAAACAATGTCTAGAAAAAATAGCAAAGCTGCAACAGTGTTTCAAACTGCAAAGTATCCAAAGAGAGAAAAGTGTCAATCCTGAGAAGTAGTTTGGTGCAAGGATTTAATCCAAAATGAGGTGATTCTAGTGCTTGTCTCTTGGTTCCCAGATGCCCATGAGGCCCTGGCCTCAATATAAATTAGATGGCGTGAAGAAAAATAAGTGAAAAAAAGAAAAGAAAAACGAATAGAAAAAACACAAGGAAAAATGTACAACAAACGAACTTGCTGCAAAGAAACCTGTGGGAAAAGAATAAAAATGCAATGTGTAGAAAAGTCACAGATATAATCTCCTACTGAAATAAGGCTTACCAGGTCAACGCGTTTCGGCCTGAGTCTTGATAAAGGCCCAGAGAGGGCCGAAATTTTAGTATTTTAACATTTTATATTTGAACTTGTGATTTTACTTGGATTAATAAAATACAAATTTTACCCCAACTTTTTACCTTAGCCTCCGTATTGCTGGCGCCTGGGCACACTCCTTACATTAGTCTACTGTATTAACAAATCTGCATTGGCTCTTCTAAATAATGCAAGAGCTGTGGTATCTGGTCATTAATAAAAATTACAACAAACATTGATTTAATGTATTAGTATTTTCTTTACACTTGGTTAATTTGTTCCTTTATTGCAAGACTACAGAAAAGTCTTGTTATTGCAAAGTTTTTTATGTTCTTATAAGTATATATAACATGAAGGCGAAATGTTTGGAATGTAAACTCTGTATACATGTCCAAGGGCTGAATTATTTATAAGACATGTATTAGGTATTAAGAAAATACAGGAGCCAGATACATGTTATATAGAGATAAAAACATATGATTGAAAAAGCAATATTTTAAGGGGATAGGGTTCATAGGATTTGTGAAATTCTGTGTGTTTATCACTTTACCTGGTATTGATATGCCGATAACCTCTTCAGTGTAAAATATCTTTGGTGTTATGCATAACTATAACTATAGGTTAGTTTAAATAACAACTATGGAAATAATAGGAATGGTTAATAGGAATTTCCCCTATAGCTCTATAGTTATACGTAAAACAGTGATAATACAAGTTTTTATGTATTTATTTATGTATTTGTATGTTAGTTTATTTATTTATTTTATGAGATATTGTCTGTTACTTGATTAAAACAATATTTTAATTAAACCCTTTGCTACTTGGAATTTCAGAGAATAACTTGCCCAAAATAGCATTTTTGCTATCACTCTGTTTAAACAGAAATAGAGCCATTGTTTTTTTGATTTTACCTATGAAAATTATATATATTTTCAGGTAGATGACTCAAGGTATTGATCTACACCCATTTCCATTTTGGTACATTTGATGCCATTAATTGGCCGCCAAATATGATCATAGAAAACGTAACTTTTTCATAAGCTATGGGTTTCCCACTGAAATTAATAACACACAACTACTACATTCATAAGACAAATGATTGTAAAAGCTTCTCTGGCATCCCCTTTGTTCAGAAATAGCACATGCATGGCTTTGCCATTGGTTTTTGGCAATTAGAAGGCAGAGAAGGGGTTAATAAATTAGCTTTTAAGGTTAATTTTTGCTGTAGTGTAGAGATTACACTCCCACTTGACACCTCACGCCCCCTTATCCTTAACTGATACTTCCCAAACATCTCTCTTCGTTCCCCCTCCCTCTACTGGTCACCACCATTTTAGATACTGTCAGACAGTATGCAGTTTCTCGCTTTTTTTTTTTTTTAAATGTACTTATTTATTTTTGTAGTGTATGGGGTCCCTACTAAAGATCCTCCAACCTCCCTGATCCCACTGAGACAGTGTCAGTCTCTATAACAATCGGCAATCTGCCTTCATATGGTAAGGGAACACAATCAAATGCCTACTGCCCCCTGGTTGTGTCTCGCACTATCTAAGGTGACAGCGGGAACTGCAACATGTCCTCTGTGTTAGACGTAGGTATTACGTCAACACAGAACGCAAGGAAAAGTACTGTGGGATGTAGGGTGGAACCTACGTCCAAATGGTGCAAGGTTATTATTCTATCACATAGATCCACTCCACCAGAATCCCTGTACATATGGTTTTGCAATCCAAAATAATTCCAATCCTAAACACATAGGATTTTCTAGCAACTCAGTGCTATATTTTTTTCCTTTGAAATTTAGATTTTGATTGGAACAGCCAACAGAATACGAGCTCAATCCTATTTGCTGATTGGATCAGCCAATAGGATATTTTCTACCTTAATTCCGATTGGCTGATAGAATCCTAAAGTGGATTTGCGGTATGCTCGAGTCGCAGAAAAAAAGTGAGCGGTACACCTGTACCTGCCAGACTTGTAATACCAGCGGGCGTTAAAAAGCAGCGTTGGGACCTCTCAACGCTGCTTTTTAAGGCTAACGCAAGACTCGTAATCTAGCCATATATTTGCCTAGGTATCCCCTTAAAAAAAATTGTGACTAAGACTCGAACCCTTCCCATTATAAAATGACCCTAAAAGTGGAACTTTCAGCGATCTTTACCATTACATTATGACTTAAGTTCTTAGTCTAAGGATCAAAAATTTCAAATGTTTATATATGAACATGTACCTTGTCATGTGATCTAGAGATCAGTTTTTGTTCTAAGAATCTAGCACCATCCTGAGCTGAGATACTGTGGTTTCCATAACCATCTGTATTACCAAAATTTGTCATGCCCATGGCACAAAGATGGCTACCGTGGTTAAACCAAGTAAAATAAACATAAAAAACTGGTGGTTTTACAATACCAATATATGAGGTAATCACTCCAAAATCATTAAATAAATAAATAAAAATGGACAAGCAATCAACTTAACAATTACTGGACTGACCCAACAGTGTATACCGAGTACTTCTGGAGAAAGGCAAGTGGGATACCTGCCTAGATTTGCAAATTTTCTATACAATAGTTCTCTTTGGTTTAATTTAAGTAAAAACAATGACTTAAAGGAACAATAAACCCATTTTTGTTTATTTAATGATTCAGATATAGCATGCAATTTTAAGCAACTTTTTAATTGACTCCTATTATCAATTTTTCTTCGTTCTCTTGCTATCTTTATTTAAAAAGCAGGAATGTAAAACTTAAGAGCCGGACCATTTTTGGTTGAGAGCCTGGGTTATGCTTACTTATTGGTTTGCTAAATGTAGCCACCAATAAGCAAGCGCTATCCAGGGTCCTCAACCTAAAATGGGCTGGCTCCTTAGCTTTAAATTCCTGCTTTTTAAATAAAGATAGCAAGAGAATGAAGAAAAATGGATAGTAGGAGTAAATTAGAAAGTTGCTTAAAATTGCATGCTCTATCTGAATAATTAAAGAAAAAATTTGAGTTTAGTATCCCTTTAAGGAATGCTTTAAATCTATGAGAATTAAATATGGTCATTATAATGTAATGACTGCAATAAAGTGTTTGGACGTTTATACAGTGTTCTCCCCAGGGCCTAATTAATGGCCATATTACCTGGCTGATTTTACTGACCACCGGGCTAAAATGTAAGCCAATATTAAGTTAAAATGAGCTAATATTAAATGTTTTCAATGTTTGTTGCACAAATTTTCATTAAATCAATTTGTTAAATGATGCAATTACTTGCTACTTTGGATAGTATGAAGAGATATGAAACCCCAAACCCCAAACAACTTTATAATTTACTTATATTATCAATTTTTATTCATTCTCTTGGTATTGCTTCAATAAAGAATACCATGGGAATTAAGAACATTTGATAATAGAAGTAAATTGGAAACTTTTTTTTTAAATTGTATGTTCTGTCTGAACCACAAAAGTATACTTTACGGTTTTATATTCCTTTAACCCCTTAATGACTATGTACCCTGTAAGTTGCAAGGTCGTTAAGGAGTTTACTAGCGCATCTTTGCAAACAGCGGCAAAGCTGCGCTAGTGCTGCATGCCTCACTTCAGGAGACATGCAGATATAGCGCGGTCTTGCTGACATTGGCAAGACCAGCACTATTTATGAGACTTCTAACCGGGTATGTGAGCGAACGAAGACGTAAAGGGTACGTCAGCTTTTGTTAAAGTGAATGTAAACTTTGATGCTATTGTACCCGGTTTTTAAAAATTCAATTACAAACAGGGGCACTTTAAGTCATCAAAATTTACATTTCACTCCTGTTGAGAAAAAAAAATTACCTTTTAAACTTGACGGCCGGTCCAGCTTCCTCCACCCATCACAAAGCCTCTTCCTGGTTCTAAAATTAGGAATCCGCTTCCTCCAATCACGGCGTTGAATCAGACACTGATTCCCCCCCGGGGGAAGCTGTGATTGGTGGATGACCTATCCATCATTTCTGACGTCAGAAATGGCTTGCAACGACCAGAGGAAGCTGGAGCTGCTGTGATGTTTAAAAGGTAAGTTTTTTTCACAACAGGAGTGAAATGTAAATTTTGATGAATTAAAGTGCCCCTGTTTTTAATCTAATTTTGAAAAACCGGGCACTTAAGCATCAAAATTGACATTCACTTTAAGTGGCTATATAACATTTATAAATAAAGGAAAAACCAATTATATTGCAAAGTATTACAGTGACACCACCTGGCTACTTCATTATATCACATGGCTAGCAAAATTTTCTGTGGAAAAAAAATAATAAATTAATAACTTATTAAAGAGACATGAAACCCAAAATTTGTCTTTCATGATTTAGGTAGAGCATACATTTTTTAAACAACTTTCCAGTTTAATTCTATTATCAAATTTGTTTCATTCTCTTGGTATCATTTGTTGAAGGTGCAGCAATGCACTACTGGTTTCTAACTGAACACATGGGGGAGCCAATGACAATCGGTATATATATGCAGCCACCAATCAGCAGCTAGAACCTAGGTTCTATGCTGCCCCTGATAAACTTTTCAGCAAAGGATACCAAGAGTAGGAAGAAAATTAAATATTAGAAGTAAATTGGAAAGTTGTTTAAAAAGTTATGATCTGTCTAAACCAGTGTTTTTTCAACCAGTGTGCCGAGGCACACTAGTGTGCCGTGAGAGATCCTCAGGTGTGCCGCAGCAGACTGACAACAGTGACATATTTTTTAAATGTTGCTTGTTTTTTTATTCTGGTGCGTTTTTTTTATTTTGAGTGAGATAATGACTGAGGGTAACTGCGCAGCGGCAGCTCGTATATATATATATATATATATATATATATATATATATATATATATATATAGTGCTCCACATATAACACTTTTCCCAGTTTGCAGGGGGGGGGGGACTTTTCCCAGTGCAGGCATAATTTACAACCATGACATATTGACATTCATTCACAGACAATCATTATGATTGTTTGTGAATGAATGTCAATATGTGACGTATAGTTTGTAGGAGGCATGGCATGACAGCACAGTACAGTGTGTGTGTGTATATATGTACACACACACACAGTATATATATATATATACACACAGTGTATATATATATATATATATATATATATATAGACACAGACAGTATATATTATATATATATACAGTATATATATATATATATATATATATATATATATATATATATATATATATATATATATATATATATATATATATATACTGTATTAGGCTACGTGTGATTTTGTAAATTTTTGGGATAGTAGTGTTCCGCAGGATTTTTTTAATGTAAAAAAGTGTGCCACGGCAAAAAAAGGTTGAAAATCACTGGTCTAAACCACAAATGTCTAATTACGACTTTACTGTCCCTTTAATAGTGAAATGAATAACTGCACATGTCAGGAATTAATATTAAAAATGGTAAAGCTAAAAAACAAGCATGTATTCAAACATGTTATGCAATCATTATCAATAGTGAATCAATAAACGTATTTTATTTTTTCTTTGGTCACATATATCTTTTTCTTGAATAAAATTTGTACAACCCCCTCCCGTTAAAAGCTTGCTTTATGCCTATTTCTTACACTGTTTTTTTCATGTTTAATAAGATTATGCCGTTTACTGATCTGAATAGGTTGAATCATTTGAATGGTGTCTCTTCTAATGGATTTGAGTGATTTTAGAAAGGAAACAAAAAAAAAAAAAAACCATCTGAGTTGCCATATAAGGTTTTTACATGGGAATTCTGGATGTGGACAACGGAGATCACAGTACAGAACCAATACAAGTCCTAAAGAAAAGTCTATTTATCCAACAATGATTCAGTGTTGGATAAAACAATTACTTCTACTCTAGTTTATAAGAGTGCACAAATATAAAATTGAAAGACTTGTTTTATTAAAACAATTAAAATAAATGGTGCAACGTTAAAACAATATTTTACAAAACAAACCTTTAATAAGTGTAAATGCCAAATATTACTTATTGTATTCGACTGATGCTTATTTAAGTGCATATGCCTCATTGTGCATACATTTAAAGGGACAGTAAAGTCAAAAATAATATTTTATGATTCAGATAGAGCATGCAATTTTAAACAACTTTACAATTCACTTCAGTGATCAAATTTGCTTCATTCACTTGCTATTGTGTGTTGAGCAGCAATGCACTACTGTGAGCTAGCTGAGCACATATATAATGAGCCAATGACAAGAGACATATATGTGTAGCTACCAATCACCAGCTAGTTCTCAATAGTGCATTACTGTTAATGAGCATACCTAAGTAGGCTTTTAAAAAAGGATGATAAGAGAACAAATCAAATTTGAAAATAGAAGTAAATGGGAATGTTGCTTAAAATAACATGCTACCCCTTTAAAAATATACGTTCACAATGTTCCAACCTATTAGTCACAAATAAAGAAAAATTGTGTGGGTGTGCTTGGAAGGGGGGGTCACTAATGACTTCTATGTATGGCAAAACAAAATAAGAATTATTTGTATTTTCAGGATGTTTATTTAGGCACAATGTTCTATTTTCAACCTGTTCTTTGTTGAAACAGATACAAAAAAGTTTTGACTTCTAGGGGTGACGTTTTAATAAGTTCCTTTAAAAAAAAAAGGTGTGTAAATATATTTTATATTAGTAAACATTCTGTATTGGTTACAATCGTGTGCTGGTTCTGTAGCATGCTATTCACTGAAATCCAGCAGTTATGAGTAATAATAATGACATACATTTCACAAGAGTATACTTTTATATAGAAAAGCAGGTATTATTTAATACATGAAATGCATTATTTACTAATCTGCAATACTATGAAAGCAGTACAAACCATTACTCCATACAATACAAAGCATTGCCATTGTATATGTTTTTTTAAATAAAAAGCTCTAAAAAAAATAAAATAAAGCTCTGGAATAAAGATTTGTAAGTGACTTTATTATTCTATAATATAATTTTGTAAATATAAACTAGGAATAGTTTATAAACAATACCTTGCAGTTGATCATATTTTCCATATTTTTTTGGGGAGTTCAGCGTCACGTTACTAAGGTAACCAGCTAGTAAACCAGCGTTATAGGTTACGTAATGGCGAGCGCGTGCCCTACACAGAGGCGTAATTAGCGTGCGTGCACGTTTCTCTATAAATGGAGGCTGGGAGTGGGCGGGGTTTAATTTTGCACACAGCGGGTTAGAAGGGTTGTGTGTTTTTTGGCTCTTGATTGCAGCGCAGTTAGAAACTTGGAAAAAAAAAACTGAGCTAGCTGATTATTATTTTTATTTATATAAAGGTTTTGTTCCTGATGTTATTTTGCTTTTAATAAAATAATTACAAAAATAATTAGGGTACATTTTTTTGTAAACAAGTTTTATATAAGGTTGCGTTTTTATTAATCATGCAACATAGTCCCTGGCTGGTGAATAATTTTTTTGCTTTTTCGGATATTTTTAAGAATTTGCTTGTACTGTAACAAACGGGTGTGTTTGATTTGGCACCTGCCCGATAAATTAGACGAATTTCAGAACTATTATGTGCTGTAAGAATGAGAAAATCATTTTTTTTTTAAGTTTTCCCAATTTTTTGTTAAAATTTAAAGAATTTGTTTCTTAGAAACAATTTGTTTTAACTTTTTTTTTTTTAATGAGGGTTGCTGGATACGATTTTAAAAGAGAAACCAATAGTGTGTACATTTTTGAATAAGTTACTGATATTTTCAAAGGGATAATGACCATTGTGCCACTGATTTCACTATGAATATATACAGGGTATAATTCCCCTCCATGACATGCAATTGTTTTTAGCCTGGCCCAATTGTGTTTTGGGCACAAATTGATGCAAACACTGGCATTGGTGCTGTAATTACCATTTTTGAATAAGTAACTGATATTTTCAAAGGGTTAATAACCATTGGGTCACTGATTTCTCTATGGATATATACAGGGTAGACACCCCTCTATGACATGCAATTGTTTTTTGCCTGGCCCAACCCTGGCATTGGTGCTATAATTCTCATTTTTGAATACAAAACAGATATCAAAGGGTTAATAACTATTAGGCCACTGATTTCACTATGGATATATACAGGGTAGATCCCCTTCCATGACATGCAATTGTTTTTAGCCTAGCCCAATGGTGTTTTGGGCACATAAATTGATGCCAACACTGACATTGGTGCTGTAATTACCATTTTTGAATAAATAACTGATATTTTCAAAGGGTTAATGACAATTAGGCCACTGATTTGACTGTTAATATATGTAGGGTAGATCCCCCTCCATGACATGCAATTGTTTTTAGCCTGGCCCAATGATGTTTTGGGCACAGAAATTGATGCCAACACTGACATTGGTGCTGTAATTACCATTTTTGAATAAGTTACTGATATTTTCAAAGGGATAATGACCATTGTGCCACTGATTTCACTATGAATATATACAGGGTATAATTCCCCTCCATGACATGCAATTATTTTTAGCCTGGCCCAATTGTGTTTTGGGCACAAATTGATGCCAACACTGGCATTGGTGCTGTAATTACCATTTTTGAATATGTAACTGATATTTTCAAATGGTCAATGACCATTGGGCCACTAATTTTTCTGTTAATATATGTAGGGTAGATCCCCCTCCATGACATGTAATTGTTTTTAGCCTGGCCTAATGGTATTTTGGGCACACAAATTGATGCCAATCCTGGCATAGGTGCTGTAATACTCATTTTTGAATAAGTAAGATATTAAGTAAGGGTTAATAACCATTGGGCCACTGATTTCACTATGAATATATACAGGATAGATCCCCCTCCATGACATGCAATTGTTTTTAGCCTGGCCCAGTTGTGTTTTGGGCACAGAAATTGATGCATAGGTGCTGTAATTTTCATTTTTGAATAATTAACTGATATTGGAATAGGTGCCCTAATTCTCATTTTTTAATAAGTAACTGATATTTTCAAAGGGTTAATAACCATTGGGCCACTGATTTCACTATGAATATATACAGGGTATATACCCCTCCATGACATGCAATTGTTTTTAGTCTGGCTCAATGGTGTTTTGGGCACATAAATTGATGCCAACCCTGGCATAGGTGCTGTAATTCTCATTTTTGAATAAGTAACTGATATTTTCAAAGGGTTAATAACCATTGGGCCACTGATTTCACTATTAATATATACAGACTAGTTCCCCCTCCATGACACACAATTGGTTTTTAGCCTGGCCCAATGGTGTTTTGGGCATAGAAATTGATGCCAACCCTGGCATAGGTGCCCTAATTCTCATTTTTGAATAAGTAACATATTTTCGAAGGGTTGATAACCATTGGGCCACCGATTTCACTATGAATATATACAGGTTAGATCCCCCTCTATGACGTGCAATTGTTTTTAGCCTGGCCCAATGGTGTTTTGGGCACAGAAATTGATGCATAGGTGCTGTAATTTTCATTTTTGAATAATTAACTGATATTTTCAAAGGGTTAATAACCATTGGGCCACTGATTTCACTATGAATATATACAGGTTAGATCCCCATCTATGACATTCAGTTATTTTTAGCCTGGCCCAATGGAGTTTTGGGCACATAAATTCATGCCAACACTGGCATAGGTTCTGTTATTTCCATTTTTGAATAAGTAACTTAGATTTCCAAATGATTACTGATCATTGGTCCACTGATTTCAATGGGAATATACACAGGGTAGATCCCATATCCTGTTATTAAATTATCACTATTATGGCCCAATTGTATTTTTGATACAAAAGTGGTGCCAACCTTTGCTTGTTTGGATTTAATTTCATATATGAATAAGTATGTGATATTTTCAAAGGTTTAATATGTAATAGGCCACTGATTGTAATACTATTCCAGATGTAGTTAAAGGTAAGTAGTAGTCATATCTTAATGAGCATGACTCTAAACTAACATCAACAGGGAGTGCACAGGAGGCCAATTTGGAAACAGTACAAGGATATCCAGAAGCAATCGGGCATCAAAACAATAGAAGCAGACAAATTGGTCATCTAAGTAGTGATTGCCAGTACTTAGTATCAGTTTACACATTTCATAATTTGGAGTGCAGAAAAGGGTTAATCCAGAAACGTAATTTATATAACATCTAGGAGTCCTAACAAGTAGGACAGGTTAAAGGGACATTAAACCCAACATTTTTCTTTCATGATTCAGATAGAGAATACAATATTAAACAACATTCCAATTTACTTCTATGATCTAATTTGCTTTATTCTTTGGATATCTGTTGAAGAAACGGCAATGCATATGGGTGAGCCAATCACACAAGGCATCCATGTGCAGCCACCTATCGGCTACAGAGCAAATCTTTATGTGCTTTTCAGCAAAGGATATCAAGATAATTTAAGCAAATTAGATAATAGAAGTAAATTAGAAAGTTGTTTAAAATTGCATGTTATTTGTAAATCATGAAAGAAATTTTTTGGGTTTCATGTCCCTTTAACATGAAGGCTTGCTAGGTCTTTTCCCTAAAATAATGAATCAAAGAATGATGTTTTCAGGGTCATTAAAATGTTCTGTGCATACTTTAGTGCCAATTCCACCGAAAATAATTTCTGATATCTATAGCATAAATAGCGCTATTTTAATGCAGGTCTCTAAATCCAGATTAACATTAACAGCAGCAAGTCCCTAGTGTGCTAAACGTAGCATAATTTTTTTGTCCAAAACCCTATCAACATCCAACATTAGGCACAAGACAGCACGACCCTGACCTCTCTTGATGCACTAACCCTCTACTTCTTTGTGCATCTCAGGCCACACACATGTATGTATGTTGTGGCCTGACATTCAATATAAATATACTTTGTATTTTACAAGACACGGTTATTTTTACTTGGACTAGTAGTGTTTTCGGCAAAGAAAGTTATCCCAACCTAGGCAATGCCAAGCTAAATGCCCTTTCCAGGTAAATCCTTAGAGTATGTTTTTTGAGAGAGCCTTTTTTTTTTTTTTTTTACTTGTCTTGTTGTTTGGTTTTTGTATTTTTCAAGAAGCTGATTCTTTCTAACATTTTGTATGTGTTTTTGTTTTTTAAAGGGTGCCTTAGTTTTATTATAGGCATAACTGATTGTTTTTTTGTAGTGTTTTCTGTAATGTTTTTTTTTTTGAGGGGTGTACATTTAGAGGTTATTTTTTGTAACTTAGGGGGTTTTAGCTTAGAGGTGGGTAGGTGGTTAGGTATTTAAGTAGTGTAGGGGTAGTTTGCATTGCTGGGTTGAGGCAGTGTATGGGTTAATAGGTTAGGGGATATTGGCCGTAAAGGGGTTATAAGTATAGAGGTTGTTTGCTGTGGGCTATTGGTGGTATAGGGGTTAATAGGTTTGGAAGTTTATAGCAGTGGGCTATTTGCGGTTTAGGGGTTAATAGGTTATGCTGTTTATTGTGATGAGCTGTTGGCGGTATAGAGGTTAATAGCTTGAGAAGTTTATATCGGTAGGCTATTGGCGATATTGGTGTTGATTTTTTATGAAGTTTATTGCAGTGAGCTATTTGAGTTATAGGGGTTAATAGTTTATGAAGTTTATTGCGATGGGCTATTGGCGGTTTAAATGTTAATAGGTTAAGAAGTTTATTGTGGTGGGTTTTGTGGTATATGGGTTAACCTTTTGCCGCCGTTGTATTCCGTCAAAACGGCACTGGACTTTAGCGCCGTTATGACGGAATACGTCATAGCCAATGGCTGTCCTGAAGCCAACTGCGCTTCCTGGATTTGATCGCGGTCTGGAGGGCTTTCCTAGCGTCATAGGTACGCCCCCCAGACCTGATCCAATAATTGAAATCTCACATTGTTCCGAAGTAGACATTATAATCCTGTCATGAAAGGGTTAATGGTTATTTTGCGGTGTTGGTTTTTTACTTTGCTATATATTTAAAAGTGATCCTTTACTTTGCATCTCAAATGTCGGTGCAGATGCTGCCTGGAAATTTTTGCCAACATCTCCACCCTTTGTGGTGTATTGAAATGTCTCTCTGCGATGCTGCATTTAAACAGTAATGTCGGGACTTTAAAATATTTTGCTGGCATTCTCGGATTTGCAGCACTTTCAATCATCGGTGCCTGAATCTTAGTCAATTAGTTACTTGTATGAATAAAAGTCTAATAAAGGAATATACCAACCATCACAATCATGTCTTAAATTATTTTCAACAAATCCTTATAATTTTAATTTCTATATACATGTATATATTTTTGTTTAGTTTTAGGAAACATAAAATACAGTAAAAATCTTTAAAAGCTCAGTCTACTTTCTTTTTTCCCTTCCTTCATAAACAAAAAAGGCACTGTAGACAAAACTGTGCTTATCAATTTCTTAAAGGCTGTGCACACTGAGTAAGTTCCCATTCTTTGAAGTAAATGGATCATTTATACTTGTATTTCCCTAAAGAAATGGTGAAAATAATTAGAAAATAGTAACATTATATATGTGATTTCACAATTATTACATATAGTATGCCAGTGTAATATTTTATTTCTGTAAAATTCAGTTTTGATAAAAAAATAACACTATCTCTCATGTGCTTCTTTGTTTATGGGTAGACACTCATTACACAATTACACTAGATATATAACAGCTTATATGTAGTGACATATTCGAGTGATCATACAACTTTGATTCATTTTCATGCCCTATTAAGGTAACGTACCCAATGTGTTAAAGGTACACTATTCTCAGAATTATAATATGCATATAAACTAATTTTAATTAAAGAGGCATCTAAAAAATGTAATTTTAACGGAAACATGTCAGAGTTCTCCTTAACAGCCATTGAGCACTCACTGCCCAAAAACCTGTTTACACAGACACGATCAATGTTTGGATGACAATTAAAATAGTTTTAATGTGACCTTTTATAATAACAATTAAAAAAATTATGCTTTCCTGATAAAATACATTTCTTTTTATGATGGTGAGAGCCCATTAGACATCACATGTTGGATTAAACTACAGTCCAATAGGAGGAGGCAAAACACCCATACATTCTCTTTAACCCCTTAACGACATACGTCGTACAGGGTACGTCTTGCACAAACTGGTCTTTAAGACCAGCGACGTACCCTGTACGACGTTGGGGTTGAAAGCGACTGGAAGCGATCCTGATCGCTTCCAGCCGCTTTCCGGTTATTGCAGTGATGCCTCGATATCGAGGCATCACTGCAATAACATTTTTCCCAATCCGATGCAGAGAGAGCCACTCTGTGGCCCTCTCTGCACCGGACATCGACGGCTGCAATCGTTGGTGGGTGGGAGCTGATGTGGGAGGCGGGTGGGCGGTGATCGATAGATTGCTGAGTGCTGAGGTGGGCGGGTAGCTGGGTGGCGCGCATGGACACGGGGGAGGCGGGCGGGCGCGTGCACGGGGAGGGAGCGGGTGGGAACCATTACACTATGGAACAGTTTGTTTAAATTTAGAGGGAGAGAGGTGGAATAAAAACTTTAATCTAAATAATCGAAGTGATCTGGGAGGGGGTGGGGGTTTAGTCTTGGGTGGGGGGAAGCTACACTACAGAAAAGTGGGGAAAAAAATAAAAAATATATATTTTTTTTGTAAACTGGGTACTGGCAGACAGCTGCCAGTACCCAAGATGGCTCCCAATAATGTAGAGGAGGAGGGTTAGAGAGCTGTTGGGGGGGGGGGGGGATAAGGAAGGTTTGGGGCTAAGGGGGATCCTACACAGCAGCATATGTAAATATGCTAAAAAAAAAAAAAGATACCTTTTATTTTAGTACTGGCAGACTTTCTGCCAGTACTTAAGATGGGGAGGGAAGCGAGCTGTTTGGGAAGGATCAGGGGGTCTGATGTGTTAGGTGAGAGGCTGATCTCTACACTAAAGCTAAAATTAACCCTGCAAGCTCCCTACAAGATCCCTAATTAACCCCTTCACTGCTAGACATAATACACGTGTGATGTGCAGCAGCATTTAGCAACCTTCTAATTACCAAAAAGCATCGCCAAAGCCATATATGTCTGCTATTTCTGAACAAAGGGGATCCCAGAGAAGCATTTACAACCATTTGTGCCATAATTGCACAAGCTGTTTGTAAATAATTTCAGTGAGAAACCTAAAATTGCGAAAAATTTTAGTTTTTTTTTTAAATTTGATCGCATTTGGCGGTGAAATGGTGGCATTAAATATACCAAAATGGGCCTAGATCAATACTTTGGGTTGTCTACTACACTACAGCTAAAATTAACTCTACAAGCTCCCTACATGCTTCCTAATTAACCCCTTCACTGCTGGGCATAAAACACGTGTGGTGCGCAGTGGCATTTAGCAGCCTTCTAATTACCAAAAAGCAACGCCAAAGCCATATATGTCTGCTATTTCTGAACAAAGGGGATCCCAGAGAAGCATTTACAACCATTTATGCCATAATTGCACAAGTTGTTTGTAAATAATTTCTGTGAGAAACCTAAAGTTTGTGAGAAAATTTGTGAAAAAGTGAACAATTTTTTTTATTTGATCGCATTTGGCGGTGAAATGGTGGCATGAAATATACCAAAATGGGCCTAGATCAATACTTTGGAATGTCTTCTAAGGGATATTTAGGTATTCCTGACAGATATCAGGGTTCCAATGAAACTAGCGCTCATTTTGAAAAAAAGTGGTTTTGAAATAGCAAAGTGCTACTTGTATTTATTGCCCTATAACTTGCAAAGAACATGTTAACATTGGGTATTTCTAAACTCAGGACAGAATTTAGAAACTATTTAGCATGGTTGTTTTTTGGTGGTTGTAGATGTGTAACAGATTTTGGGGGTCAAAGTTAGAAAAAGTTTTTTTATTTCATTTTTCCCTCATATTTTATAATATTTTTAATAGTAAATTATAAGATATGATGAAAATAATGGTATCTTTAGAAAGTCCATTTAGTGGCGAGAAAAACGGTATATAATATGTGTGGGTACAGTAAATGAGTAAGAGGAAAATTACAGCTAAACACAAACACCGCAGAAATGTAAAAATAGCCCTGGTCCCTAAGGGAAAGAAATTGAAAAATGGCCTTGTCCTTAAGGGGTTAATTCATTATATACATTAGAGTTTACTTTCTCCTTGTATGTGTATGACGACCTGTGAGTGTCTGTATTGATGTTACAAGGGGACAGAAACTTCCTGCATCAGCAGAGAGCTTTATAAAGTGAATCCGTGGCTCTGATGGAGGGCTTTGAAAGCTCAAATCTTATTCCCCTGCACTAAAAGACAGTCAATACCAGAATTATTGTTGTTTTAAAAGATAGATAATCCATTAATTACCTATTCCCCAGTTTTGCATAACCAACACAGTTATAATAACACCCGTTTTACCACTGAATCTACCTTGTATCTAAGCCTCTGCAGACTGCCCCCTTATTTCAGTTCTTTTGACAGACTTGCATTTCAGCCAACTCCTCGGTAAATTCACGTGCATGAGCTCAATGTTATCTATATGAAAAGCATGAACTAAAGCCCTCTAGTGGTGAAAAACGGTCTAAATGCATTTAGATTAGAGGTGGCCTTCAAATGTCTAAGAACTTAGCATATGAACCTCCTAGGTTTAGCTTTCAACTAAGAATACCAAGAGAACAAAGCAAAATTGGTGATAAAAGTAAATTGGAAAGTTGTTTAAAATTACATGCCCTATTTGAATCATGAAAGTTTTTTATGGACTAGACTGTCCCTTTAATATTATAAAATACTTTCTGCTCTATAAAAACATGTTGGAACATCACTTTGGGGTCCATTTTTCATTGTGCAGACATACATGATCCGCTATAGCGAAACATGTCTGCCGCACATCGATAAATGATCATTGCACAAGAACTGCTGGTGCAATGCCGCCCCCTGCAGATTTGCGGACAATCGGCCGCCAGCAGGGGCTGTCAATCAACCTGATCGTTTTGGATCGGGTTGATTTTCGGCGATGTCTGTCCTCCACCTCAGAGCAGGCGGACAGGTTATGGAGCAGCGGTCTTTAGACCGCTGCTATTAACTTGGCTTTCTGGCGAGCCTTCAGGAGCTTGATAAATAGACCCCTTGGACTAGATTTTTAACAGTGTGTGGGGAGTTGTATTGGGGCTTATACAGACCACCATTCATTCTCTTCAAAAATTATTACTACATTGAAAAAGATCTACATACAAAATTCTAAAATCACTTTATAAGATTTTAATGATCTACAGTATTTTATGGAAACGCCCCTTGGGGAAATCCATGTCCTCCTTTGCTGTGGTCAATTAAGAACAGATGTAAATTAACTTATTTTTTGATCCATCCAATCACTTTCAATAGAATGTGGTAAGTTTAGGTACATTTTAGTATTTAACTTTAGGGAGTTTTCAGAGGAGTTTTATAGCAAAAGCAGGCATTTTCCTTATAAATTGGCTTAAGTCTCTTAAATACCCTTTGTTAAAAGAGCAGCAATGCACTACTGGGTGCTAGCTGAACAAATTGGGTTAGCCAATGCCAAGAGTCCTAAATGTTCTGCCACAAATCGACAACAAGCTCACAGTAGTGCATTGCTGTTCCTGGGCCCAGCTAGGTATGCTTTTCAACAAAAGTTATCAAGAGCACAAAGACAATTTGATAACAGAAATCAACTGTAAAGTTGTTTAACATTTTGTGCTAGATTAGAAGTTGAGCGCTAAATTATTGCACGCCTGCAAACAGGCAAATTTGACCGTTTGCTGGCACAAGATAAATAACCAGCCATTACAAAGAAGGGGTGAAATAGTGTGTGTGGTGTGGATTTTATCTTGACTATTAGCTTAGAACTCTAAATTTTGAGGCCTGATATACATAAATATTTACAAATTGCTGCGCTACTTACCCTCTACGCTGCGCAAGTTATCATGCTGTGTGTCGCGGCTTGAGAACGAGGTTTCCATTTAAGCCTATGGAAGCGCGCTATCTTGAGCGCATTGCTTCCCAGCAATGCGAATGTGAGCTCGCGTTTGCATTGCTTTCAACTTGTAATAACAGAACAGGTTAGTGTACACTGGTATTACTAAGCGGAGCACTAATATCGCTTTCACGAAAGCAATATTTAGTACTCCACTTGTAATCTGGAACTTTATGCTCTATCTGAATCACAAAAGTTTAATTTTGGCTTTAGTGTAACTTTAAAATTCTATTTTAATTTATGTAATATTAAATAATGTATGAATTTAATACTCACCACATTTATGGATTATAAATAATTTCTTAACATTTATTGATATTTTACAGTGTCCAAAATTAATGTGAGAGTTCTATACTAAGCAATACCAATTATCCATAAGATGTTATAAATAATAGCAGCAGTGTTGCTAAAAAATGTTAAACTCATTTTATTTGTTTTATGAATTTAGATGCTTAGAAAAAAGGTGTGTTTCGAAATAATAGTGTAAATCAGGAATAAAATCAGGTGGACTCTTCCATATCTATGTACAGCAAAATCTTTTCCATTTACTTCTATAATTCCGATTATCCTAATTCTTTGAAGGTATAATCTAGATTTTATTAAAGACACAGAGACTAGTATTTTTGCATTATCTTTCTTTACTACTCAAATGCAGCCTTTTAAAGAACAATAACGATATAACATAAATAAAACATAACATAAGAAGGTAAAAGAAGCTTATTATAATGACCAGAAAAAACAGCCAATAAGAGCAGAGAATAGACTATAAACTGAGTACACAGCTGTCAATCTTCCTCTTTCTTAGTTGATGCTCAAAAGGAACAAAAAATTAAGCATCATTATAAGTCCAAAAAGTCCAAAACAACAAAGGATAACAAATGCCAACTTTCTGCAGAACTGATAGAAGGTATTCCAGGATATGTTGAGTTTGATTGAAGTTAGACCAGATATCCATGATTCAATTGATGGATGATGGAACTCCTGAGTTGAAGGGAAGAATCCAGAAGATATAAACTGATTGGATTTATATGGAAACTGTTAAAGACAAAAATATTAATATACAATAATAAAAAACAGGGTGGGAAAAAAATCACATTTTTTGAGGAGGGAAAATACTCTAATAGTCTCTGTGTCTTTAATAAAATCTAGATTATACCTTCAAAGAATTAGGATAATCGGAATTTTATTACAAGACCAGAGACTCCTATTTTTGCAAGTTTAAAGCATGTTAAGAAAATAAATTGAGAGGCATGTTGAATGGGCCTGAAATAAAATTGCTTAAAAATGGAGTCAGAAGACCAATCTGCCGCATTCAAAATTTGTTGAAGAGGGGCAGCTTTTAAAAAGGCTTTTGAGGCAGCAGAACCTCTAACGGAATGAGCTGGGAAAGAAATATTAATACCAGCTTCTTTCATGACCCATTTAACCCACCTAGCAATAGAAGTAGAAGTGATAGGAGCGTGAGTGGGAACAAAGGAAATTAGAAGTTGATTATAAGTAGATTTTCTAAAATCAAAGTTATAGACTCATAAGACTTTAAACATTCAACCACACAGAGAGAAGGTTTGGTAGGACGATAAGGATAGAAAATAGAGGTAGACAGAGTTTTAGTTCTGCGAGAAAGAAAGAAGGTAACTCCTTCAGGAGAGAAACGTTTAGAGTTCCAATCTAAAGCTTTTACATCAGATACTCGTCTGAAAGAAATTAAACAGAGAAGAGTAGCAAGTTTAGCAGAAAGTTGTTTTAGGGATAGAAAACTATTATCAGGCCAAGATTTAAAAAGGGAGAAAATTAAATCCACATCCCAGAAAAATTTGTGTTTAGGAACTGGAGGACGTTTTAATCTCATGGCTTTGAGCACTCTACAGATCAAAAGATGTTTGCCGACAGGGAGATTGTTAATAAAATTGTGTCTAGCTGAAATAGCTGAACGATGAACATTAATGGTTCTGTAAGCAAGACCTGAATCAAAAAGATGAGACAGGTAATTAATAATTTCTGTTAAATCAGAAGAAAAGGGATCCAAGTCTCTCCGCAGGCACCAGCCAGACCATTTTGACCATGCGGCAAAATAACATCTGCGGTACCTGGGGCCCAGGAATCCTGAATGAGGGACCTAGCTCCCTCCGAAAGGCCTCGGAGGGACCAGGGTCCCCTGAGATTGTCCATGCTATCAGGAGAAGAGAGCCTTGGAGAACTAAACTGTGATAATCGCCCTCTGGGTTGACTAGCAGGTGAGGAAGCAGAGGAAAAAGAATTGGGAGATTGATGGACATCTCCAGAAGGGAGGGGTACCATGATTGGGTTGGCCAAAAGGGGGTCACTATTGTTAGGCATAGAAGATCCCTGCGAATCATTGAAATTGTCCTCAGGATCATAGAAAACGGAGGGAAAGCATAAGCTTTCTGAGGAGGCCATGGATGAAGAAAAGCATCTATGGCCGCTGCCTCCGGATCTGGGCGCCAACTGAAGTACGGGCAAATCTGGTAATTGGTCCTGGACGCAAAAAGGTCCAAACAAAAGGGACCTCTGAGAGATTGAAGGGAGAGAAAAATGTTCCTGTCCAATCTACAGTCGCTGGAATCTGTCAAATGACGAGATCCCCAGTCTGCAGCTTAGTTTGATTGTCCTGGAATATATTCCGCTTTGACAGAAATATTCCTGTCTAAACAAAGATGAATAAACTCTTTGGTTATATTGGACAAGTCTCTCGACTTGGTGCCTCCCAAACGATTGAGATACTGCACCACCGAAATATTGTCCATAAGCAGGAGAATAGAAACTGGAGAAGAAAGTTTGGCAAATCTTTTGACTGCAAACGAGCCAGCCAATAATTCCAAACAATTGATATGGAAACGTTTCTCCTCCAGTGTCCATTTGCCACCTGTGATGGAAGGACCGCAACGCGTTCCCCAGCCGGAAAGACTGGCATCGGATTCTATAACAAAATCGGGAGTCCTGCCAAAAATGGCTCTCCCATTCCAAGCTTCCAAATGAGAAAGCCACCAAGAAAGTTCTTCTTTGGCTTCTGAAGACAAAGGAATCAAATGAGAATAAGAAAAACCTTTTCTCAAATGAAGAATTTTTCATCTCTGAAGTTCTCGATAATGTAGAGGAAAATAGCCTGAATAGAGGATGATAGTAAACCTACTATTCTGGCTATAATTCTGATAGGGACTGAATCTTTGGATAAAGTTTTGGAAATTTCTTTCTTGATGTTCTTCACCTTGTCTGCAGGAAGACTCAAAGTGGATAGAACTGTATCGATTTGAAAACCTAAGAAAATTAAAGATCTTGTGGGATATAGAACCGATTTCTGCTTGTTCACAATAAAGCCTAAAGATTCTAGTAAGGAAATTGTAGAAAAAAGATGATTCTGCAGAGAAAGTCTTGGCCCATTATTAAAATGTGGTCTAGATAAATTATCAAACGAACACCTCGAAGTCTCAACCAAGCCACTACAGGTTTGAGTAGTTTGGTGAAAATCCAAGGGGCAGAAGACAAACCGAAAGGAAGACAAGTGAAGTTCCAAAATTGGTCTTCCCAACGGAATGTCAAATATTTCCAATGTTCTTGAGCAATTGGTACGGTTAGATAGGCGTCTGTAAGATCTAGACGAACTAACCAATAGTTTTCTCTTAAACATTCTCTTAATAAGTGTATTCCCTCCATTTTGAAATGATGGTATACAACATAAGCATTTAATGACTTTAGATTTATGACTGGTCTGAACTGGTTGTTTTTCTTTTTTACTAAAAATAAGTTGCTTAGGTAAATATTTTGGGGTTGAAAAACAGGAAGAATTGCTTTTTTTGGAAAAAAGAGTTGAAATTTCTCTTTTGACCAAAAAAAATGAATGGGATGAGGAAGACTGATTTGAATTGGAAGGTATATGAATTCTATGAGAATACCTGACACTGTGCCTGTAAGACCCAAGGATCTGAAGTAATTGCAGCCCAATTTTGGGCAAACAGGGCGAGTCTGCTACCAATTTTTTCTTTGAAAAAAGAAACAGAGGGAGGAAATAATAAATTTACCTGGAGCTTGTCTAGCTCTGGCTCTGCTCCTAAAACCTCTTTGAGTCCAGGGGCGTCCTCTTGTCGGGAAGAAGGAAGAGGTAGATGGATCTGGATAACTTCTTTGGAATTGTGTTTGGAATTGGGAATGATATTGGGATTGATGGGGGAAATAGTGAGACCTGGATAAATAAGATTGGCGGCCGGGAAAGCGGCCTCTGCCTCTCCCGGCCCTGTCAGAAAAACTCTGGTTAGGATAAAAAAATTTCTTTACTGACGTTTTGACTTTGTTTAGATTGGAGAAGGTGTTTACATATTGATTTAAGTCTTTTAAATATGAGTCTCCAAATAATAGACCATTATTATCAGAAGCGATGAGGAGAAATCTGAAATTTTTGGATTAATTTTTCTTAAAATGTTACGCCGCCTTTCGCAGGACATGGCGCAGTTGGTATTTCCAACAAAACAAAGCAGTTTTTGGACCCATTCTCTGACTATATAAGGGTCTAGAGGGCAGTTTTCTGCTACACCTTGTTCAGACAGTTCAAACAACTTGGTCAGGGGCCGACAGAATCTAATAGTCCTGACAGATTTTCCATGATTTGTCTACTCCTTTCTTTAATTTGTAACCTGGTGTGCCAATAAATTTTAGAATTTTGGGATCGACCTCAGGGGTAATTGAAGCATTTTTTGGTAAAAGGGGACGAGGGCAATCTGCTTTCATTTTATTGCGAGTTTGTTTTTTTAGGGGTTTACGAAGTTGGTAATCAATGAATTTGGCTAATTCAATGGGGGGACACCATTCGGCAGACCGGGGATGGTGTAGTTCGTCTGGTTTGAATCTAGGATTGCCCAAACAGTCAATAAAATCCTCATCGTCCTCAATGTAATCATTACATTTTTTTAGATTTCTTTTTCTGTTTTTTAGCTGCTGGAGAGCCATCAGAATGATCAGATTCATTAAAATTATCAGAATTGATATCAGTATAGTCATCTCCATCTGAGACATCAGATTCTGAAGATGGATTTTTCTCTATTTTTAGAATTAAATTTTAATTTTTGACATACATTGGTATCCCCCATTTGAGTACCCTTGGGGTGCAGGGTCCTTCTTACAGCGGTTTTGCTTCCTTTGCTGTGAGGAAAGTTAGGATCAGACAAAAGCTGACGTGATTTGTATAAGTTTTTTACTTGCTTTACAGGCAATAGATGGGTTTTTCCTTTTTAAAGATATCGTTTTCTCTTTTACACCCATCAGAGGACATTTTATTTAACAGGTTATTCATTGAAGAGTCTATCATAGATTGAACTGTTTGCACAGTTAAGGGAGATGTAACTGTTTGAATTTCAGACATTGTGTTTTTTAAAAAATATATCTGACAAAATATATACAAAATAAATAATATAAACTCCCTTATAAGTTAAAATTAAACACAGAAATATTTTCTTATGTAAAAGTTAAACAGATTTAAATCTGTCACATAAACAATTATGAGGCAAAAAACGTTAAATAACTTAAAATTCTTTCAAACTTATATATATAACCAGTAGATGGCAATGCATGTCAGGATGAAGTTGAAGAGCAAGAAAAACAACTAAATACACAGAGCATAACAAGGAGCAACAATGTTACAATACTCGGTAAGATGGAGGCTGTCAGGCTGACTGAGGTAAATAGATAATACGTCAGCGTGTATGGGCGGGAAGGAAAGGGGCCGGCCCACAAGATGGCGCTGGGTTAACAGCGTATGTTGTAGGGAGGGAGTGGAGACAAGCGTAACAGGTAAGAAAACAAATCAAAGGAGTAAAGAAAACAGACTGCAAACGAAACGAAATGAGAAAGGAAGGTGTTAGAAACGGACAGACTGCAAACAAAACGAAAGAAAAAACGGAAAAAACACAGCAAAGTAAAATAATAAGAAATGTGACATAAAAGGAAATTTGGGAAATATATAAACAAAAAACGTTATAAAAAGTGAAAAATAATGTTAAATAAACTGAATTAAAGGCTACTTAAATAACAATATTTCAAACAGAATATAATAATATTAAGCTGAATATCAATACAATTATTGCACAACTTATCTGAGTTTGAGCAGCAAAAGAAAGAGGAAGATTGACAGCTGTGTACTCAGTTTATAGTCTATTCTCTGCTCTTCGCTGTTCTTTCTGGTCATTATAATAAGCTTCTTTTAGCTTCTTATGTTATGTTTTATTTATGTTATATCGTTATTGTTCTTTAAAAGGCTGCATTTGAGTAGTAAAGAAAGATAATTCAAAAATAGGAGTCTTGTAATAAAATCAAACATTCTGTATACTTTAGTGTCCTCTGTTGAAGAGCAGCAATACTAGGAGGTATCTGAATGCATCTAGTAAACCAATGACAAGAGGCCACACACACACACACACATATATATATATATATATATATATATATATATATATATAGTCACCAATCAGCAGCTATTTCCCAGTAGTGCACTGCTGCTCTTCAAAAAAAAGAAAACTAAAATATAGAAACATTTTATTAATAGAAGTAAATGGGAAAGTTGTTTAAAATAGCATGCTCTACCTGGATCTTTAAGGTTTAAATGGCCATAATACCCAAATGTTGAAACACTTGAAAGTGATGCAGTATAGCTGTAAAAACCTGACTAGAAAATATCACCTGAACATCTCTATGTAAAAAAAAAGATATTTTACCTCAAAAGTTCCTCAGTAGCCACATCCCATTGTAAAGGATTTCTAAGCAGCAAATCAGTATGTCTGTCCCGGGACAGCGGAAGGAGCGAGCTTTTGTGCACACACATCTTATTTCCCTATTCAGCTTAAGGAAGTTTACAATGAAATCTCAAGAGATCACAGTAAAAGAGTTCATGACCTCAGCACTGCTGATGCTGATTGGCTGCTGTTCATTTCTTCATTTTTTTTTTTTACCTGCAGCTGGGCAGCAGCTGAATTATAACTTTTTACACAGAACTTACTCTGCTGAGCTGAGGAGATTGTGAGGTAAAATATCTTTTTCAGCTTTTTACAGTTATGCTGCATCAGTTTCAAGTGATTTAGCATATGAGTATTATGTCCCTTTAATTTTGTCTTTACTGTCCCATTAAAGAAAACTTGTATATGCCACACACACAAAAAGTTACTGGATTTGTTTTCTTACCATATATTTACACTTCAGAGTCTTAAAAATCATGTTTTTCTCGAGATAACACATGTCCAATTTTTACTCCAGATGTTAACGTTTCATTAAAAACTTCTGTTGCATATTTATGACCCTCTCCATTGCGCTTCCATTCATTAATTCCATCGTAAAAATACCATTCATTTTTCTCATTCAAACAGTGGAAACACACAAAATGTTTACCTATGTTGTAAGTTACAGCTTTTAGTTTATACCTGTAGAGATATAAAGCTGTATAAGAAAACAATATTGACAGACACTTTATAATTGCCTGTATTTGGTGATTATTCAATTTTATCTAGCACAAATTACAGCAAATTTTAGTAAGAAAATTCTCATTATAAGTGTTTGTTTTTTATTTATACTTTAATACAATTAAGAATAAATATTGTGAACCTATACCTCTCTTCCTCTGGTATGAGGCAAGTCTGTGGTATTAATATAATAAAAATGTTTGACTACTAACTGCAATATTCTTGTTATTTTCACATTTTAAAATGTAGTTATCACTACAAAGTCATACTTTAAAGGTACACTAAACCCAAATTTTTTATTTAATGGTTCAGATAGAGCATGCATTTTAAAAAAAATCTTACTGGTCGCACTGAGCTTCAGCTCCTTAAGCTCTCTCCAAAACCACTAATTTTGTGAAGCTGAACTGGATATTTACTATTCAAACTAGTGGAGAAGCTTGTCTGTTGACGACCTGATTCGAATTATAGGGTTTTGAATCTTGACGTGGCTTAATTGCCCTCAGTACCGGACTATTCATTCTGAGGCCTTCCCCTATAACTGAAGACTCAACAACGTCCCCACAACTAGCTGTGCCTTGAGCGCGCAGTTCTTCCCCTGAAACTAAAACTGTCCCTATTACTAAGAGGATTACATACTTACAGCAAATTAAGGTTAAGGTTAAAGTACATCAACACTGTCCCCTACAATCTAATTGAAAATGAAGGATACTTTCTTCATTACGCAATTGCAAGCGATACTACAGGAGCATGCCCAGAGACCAGAGGATAGAATGGCGGAGATATTTTACCCTGCTCTGCACAAACCTGATAGGGTAAGGCCAGCCGGCTTACAAGAGACTTAACCATTGGACCCTGACTCGAAAGTTGCATATTCTACTAGAGGTGATTGCCCCACAGCGGAGAAAAAAAGCTTCCTTTTTGGAAATTGGCTGCTGGGAAATTCAATACTTGGAGACAGTGGATACTCCTAAGCAGCTTAGACCCAACAGCCTGGCTAGCAAAACAAGTGATGAAACTGAGCCTAATACTGCTGTGATCCAACTTCAGACAAACGAACCAACAGACAGAGAGATCAGGAGCTGCGCAACATTGGAGAAAATTTCCCAGCGATGAAAGAGACCCGTGGCTGCTCTCCTGACATGGAACAATCTTTTCTTACAGCAAGCTCAGAGCTCATACAGCCAATAATCCCTGAGATCGCAGCTGCTCTCTCTGCTACACCAAATATAGATAAATGGCTTCATTTACTCACCATCCATGGCTCCATAGCTGTACGGAATAGGAGAGATGCTGCAAACTTCCGGGCCTCTTGACAACCCCCATCTATCTGTGAGTGCATGGAGATGAGCAGTATACGCCCGGACTCAAACAATCTTTCTTCATTGGCCCAACTGCCCTACCTCAAGCTCAAGTCTGCTAAACCGGCTCCTGAAGTCACCTTGTTCCTAGTAAAAACTCCTTTATTTGTCCAGGTACTGTACTATCTGAATTATGCTAGGAACCTGAGCTATGCTCTACAGGATCACTTTGGAGTGGGCTAAGAAGCTCATATACTCCCCTTTCTGCCTTAATTTAACACTCTTCCCTTCTATATGGAAAGCAGTTTGGGTAGCAAAAGTAATAACGCTAGTGGACTCAGTTTATTAAATAATCTGTTGTGTAAAGTCATGGACAAAAACATGTTTTTATATTCCATATTACAAGACTATATAATTCTACTCTGACTCTCTGAGCCACTTTATCCAACCTATTTGCTCATCTTATGGGAATCTATAGTTTTTTTTAGAAACATGGAAAGTTATGGCACACTAACACAGTCTCTATTGATGATAACCCTAGGTTAGATGAACTAGAGATACCTTAGATTTGCTTGGGCTACCTAAGTTTCTTTTTATTAATACCAACCTTCCTATCTCACTGCAATGCCAAATATGTTCCTTACCTATATGTTAGTGATGTAACTTCAGTTATCTGTTCCCCGGACATATATACTATTAGCTAACATTTCCTACTGTTTTGCTTCAACAGTATTTTCATAGCAGTGCCCTACATGTCAGAATTGAGTTATATATATATATTTTTTCATTATTTTCTCTGGCTACAGAGTCCTATCCAAGGGGGCATTTGTAATGTATAATATAACTGAACAGCCATTTTATCCTCAGTATAATAGAATTTGTCAGCTCATCTCCACCAATTGCTTACTAGCCTTAACCTTAAAGTAAATATCTATATTCTATCTATCACCAGCAATTGTTGGCACACATTTAAAGGGACAGTCTACACCAGAATTTTTATTGTTTTAAAAGATAGATAATCCCTTTATTACCCATTACCCAGTTTTGCATAATTAACACATTTATAATAATATACTTTTAACCTCTGTGATTATCTTGTATCTAAGCCTCTGCAAACTGCCCCTTTTTTCAGTTCTTTTGACAGACTTACAGTCTAGCCAATCAGTGCCTGCTCCCAGATAACTTCTTGTGCACGAGCACAGTGTTATCTATATGAAACACGTGAACTAACACCCTCTAGTGGTGAAAAACTGTTAAAATGCAATCTGAAAGAGGTGGGCTTCAAGGTCCAAGAAATTAGCATATGAACCTCCTAGGTTAAGCTTTCAACTAAGAATACAAAGAGAAAAAAGCAAAATTGGTGATAAGAGTAAATTGGAAAATTGTTTAAAATTACATGCTCTATCTGAATCATGAAAGTTTATTTTGGCCTAGACTGTCCCTTTAACAAGCGATATAACTGAACAGCCATTTTATCCTCAGTATAATAGAATTTGTCAGCTCATCTCCACCAATTGCTTACTAGCCTTAACCTTAAAGTAAATATCTATATTCTATCTATCACCAGCAATTGTTGGCACACATTTAACAAGCGATCCCACATAGAAGTTCCTACATAGTACTTTAACCAGTTGCCCAAATCTAATCTGAATACTAATCAACAGGACTCTGCTCCTAAGATATCATACTTCCATTATCAGTTATTTTCCCTAAAGGTACAACCTATTTTATTCTGGAATTTGATTATGTTTGGCAGAGACCTTATATTTTATCATCACAAGTTTAAAATTTAAAACTGAGGTTTTCTCACTATACCCTCATATGCTGCTGTTCAACCCTGTTATTCACCAGAAGGCCTCATTGTGTGTTGTGAATTATATTACTATGATGGCAAATTGGTATTAAAGTTATGGTTGAGTATTTCCCTTGCAATTACAAAATGAAAAACAAGATTCATCATTCGAGTGGCCTCATAAGGTATCTGTCAGGGTGCCAGGAATCAGACTGAGTCGAGAAGTGCAAAAATAATCACACCTTCATTAATAGCAAAAAATAATAAAATGTCCACAAGTCAACTAACAAGCCAGGAATCAAAACCAGAGCTGGAAGTCAGACGAGCCGAGTCAGGAGTCAAAGCGAATAGTCAGACGAGCCGAGTCAGGAGCCAAAGCGAGTAGTCAGACGAGCCAGAATCAGGAACAAGGAAAACAGCAGAGTCAGGAACACGCCAGGGATCAGGAACCAGGAGGGACGTCAGACAGCCAGGTAATACACAGGAGCTCTCACAAACAGGTCTGAGACAACGCAAGGGCAAAGCATACTGAACAGAGTCCCTTTAAATAATAAGTGATGACATCACAATTCTGAGACTGCATCCTGTCTCACACGGATGATGTATTCCAGTCTGGCCGTAAAAGGAAGTGCAGGAAATGAGCAGCATCACACATTATGCATTAAAGTCAGCAAGATAGGTGAGTAAAATGGCTGCTAGCAGCACATGGCAAACAAAACAAAAAACCCTGACAGTATCCAGTTGGTATACAGATTTTATTGCAAAAATTGTGCATACAAAGACTGTAACTGTTATATATACATGTTATATTTACTTTTCCTGATTTGTATTTGTCTAACATATCATGACATATATTTGTACATCTTGCATCGAACCTTAATAAAAATTATTTAAAAAAAAAATAGTACCTTTTTATTTACCATTCCCAAGTTTTGCATAACTAGCACTGTTATAGAAATATACTTTCTTTCCTATGACATGGAGAGTCCACAACCTCATTCCAATTACTAGTGGAATATTCAACTACTGGCCAGCAGGAGGATGAAAAAAACACCCCAGCAAAGCTGTTAAGTGTAACTGCCTTACTCATAACCCCCAGTCATTATCTTTTCCTCTGTCAATGTAGGGTGTGCAAAGTTGGTGTCTGAAGAAATTAATACTTTTATGGGTACTTTTCCCTGCAAGCAATCTCTTGACTAAGAGTAGTGGTGGCTTTTAGCAGTTAAAACACGGAGAGGAAGTCTCTGCTTTACTTTTAACACTTTGCTACCCCTTTGTGGAAAGCCAGAGTTAGTTATTCTTTTCTTACTTTTCCTACAGGTCCATGACAGGGGAGGGCAGTGCCAGCCACACCTAAGGAGCAGCATCTGTTATGCAGTTGGATGTAAAGATAAGTGCCTTGAGGTTAACCCTCTTTTTTGGATCATTTTTTACCTGGGGACAATATCTTTGGCACAATATATATGTAAATGGTTTATTTCATAATTATTCTGTATGAGACTTGAGGGAAAGAGTTCTCTAATTTGTCTGGGATGTGAGATGTTAATAGTAATGGATAACCTTTATTATTTATAATATAACCATGTTTGAGGCCTTGGACTGTTAAAGGCTTATTGGTGTGAAATAGTAAAGCCGTTTTTAGACCGTGTTTTAAACTCACGCTTTTTTTTCTCTGCAGAGAAATGTTGTGCAGTTTACTTTAAGCCCCGCTCACGTGACACCCGCACTTCCCGTTTAGTGGAGCGCTGCCGTTGCGACCTTAGTTGCTACGCAGGAGAAAGCAGAACAAGACACTTTCATCTGACTCGAAATCAGCATGATGGTTCCGCCCCCGATTCAAGTGTGGATCAAGTGGGGGGCAGGCTTTCTCTTTTTCGTCAAGCCTGGATAGGCGATGTCCCATCTTCATTGGCTGTGGACATAGTATCTCAGGGTTACAGAATGGGATTCAAATCTTGCCCCCAAGGGGAAGATTTCTCCTGTCAAGTCTTTCCTCAAACCCCAAAAAAGGACCTATCCTCCCTGGGAGTTATTATTCCAGTTCTGCTAAGGGAACGAGGTCTAGGATACTATTCAAATCGGTTTGTGGTTCCCAAAAAGGAGGGAACTTTCCATCCCATTCTAGACCTCAAATGTCTCAACAAATTCATGAGGGTTCCTTCGTTCAAGATTGAAACTATTAGTTTTATTCTTTGGTACAGGAAGGTCAGTTTATGACGGCCATAGACCTGAAGGACGCATAACTTCATGTTCCCATTCACAGGGAACGCCATCAGTTTCTGAGGTTTGCTTTCTTGGACAAGCATTTTTCAATTTGTTGCACTTCTGTTTGCTCTGGCCACGGCTCCCAGAATATTCACAAAGGTTATGGGGGCGTTATTGACAGTGATCAGATCCCAGGGAATTGCTGTGGCGCCTTATCTAAACGACATCTTAGTTCAGGCGTCATCTTTTCAACTAGCCCAATCTCATACAGAGATGCTGTTGTCTTTTCTTTGTTCCCATGGGTGGTAAGCTGAATTTGGGAAAAAGTTCTCTAATTCCATCTACCAAAGTATGTTTCCTAGGGACAATAATAGATTCCCTGTCCATGAAAATTTTCCTGACGGAGGTCAAAAAAATCTAAAATTCTTGCTTCCGGCCTTTCTCTTCAGTCTACCTTTCGTCCATTTGTGGCTCAATGCATGGAGATGATTGGTCTGATGGTGACATCCATGGACATTATTCCGTTTACTCTGTTTCATCTGCGACCGCTGCAACTTTGTATGCTCCGTCAATAGAACGGAGACTATTCGTATTTATCACAGAGGATAACTCTGGACCCTCTAACAAGAGACTTTCTCTCGTGGTAGATGTCACAGGAACATTGTCTCGGCGCACTTGCTTTCTGAGACCTTCCTGGGAGATTGTCACTACAGATGCCAGCCTGCCTGGCTGGGGAGCTGTTTGGGGTCCTCTGAAGGCTCAGGGCCTGTGGTTTCAGGAAGAGTCCTCTCTTCCCATAAACATCTTAGTGTTGAGAGCTATCTTCAATGTTCTATCAGCATGTCCTCAACTGTCTTTAGTCCGATTTATCAGATTCCAGTTGGACAACATCACCTCAGTGACTTACATCAACCACCAGGGAGGGACTCAAAGTTCCTTAGCCATGAAGGAGGTGACTCGCATTCTGCAGTGGGCGGAAGTCCACAATTGTCTCCTATCTGCCATCCGCATTCAAGAAGTAGACAACTTGGAGGCTTATTTTCTGAACAGACAGAACATTCATACGGTTCAAGGTCAAGAGATCCTCAGGCCGTTCTGATAGATGCTCTAGCGGTTCCTTGGAGTTTTTATTTGGCTTATCTGTTTCCTCCGTTTGCTCTTTTTCCACGAGTCATTGCTCGTATCAAACAGGAGAGAGCATCGGTGATTCTAATAGCTCCTGCATTGCCTTGCAGATCTGGTGAGGATGTCATCTCTGCCTCCTTGGAGGTTACCTCAGAGGAAGGACCTTCTAATTTAGGGTCCTTTCCTCCATCCAAACCTAGATTCTCTGAAGCTGACTGCTTGGGGATTGAACGCCTAATTCTGTGTAGACATGGTTTTTCTGAAGCAGTCATTGAAACTATGATTCAGGCTCGAAAGCCTGTTACTCTTAAGATTTACCATAAGATATGGCGTAAATATCTCTAGTGGTGCGAATCTAAGGTGTTCTCATAGAGCCGGGTGAGGATTCCCTGGATTTTGTCCTTTCTGCAGGATAGCCTGGAGAAAGTTTTATTGGTAAGTACCCTAAAGGGTCAGATTTCTGCATTATCTATCTTTTTGCACAAACTTATGGCAGATTTACCAGAATCAGACCTGTGTTTAAACCTGTGGCTCCCCCGTGGAACCTTAATTTAGTTCTTACAGTTTTGCAGCAGGCTTCGTTTGAGACAATGCATGTTGTTGATATAAAGTTGTTATTCTGGATGGTTTTGTTTCTGGTTGCTATTTCTTCAGCTTGCAGAGTGTCTGAACTTTCAGCTTTGCAGTGTGATTACCCGTACCTTATTTTTCATACTGATAAGGCGGTCCTTCGTACTAAATTGGGTTTTCTCAATGGTATCGGATCGAAACAATCATGAAATTGCTGTTCCTTCTTTTTGTCCTAATCCTTATAAAAAAGTAACGTCTTTTGCATAACTTAGATGTTGTGCGAGATCTTAAATTTTACTTACAAGCTACTAAAGATTTTCGGCAATCTTCTGCCCTGTTCGTTGTTTTCTCTGGAAAGCATAAGGGTCAAAAGGCCACTTCAACTTCTCTGTTTCTTTGGTTGAGAAGTTTGATTCGTTTGGCTTATGAGACTGCTGGACAGCAACCTCCTGATAGAATTAAGGCTCATTCCACTAGGGTTGTCTCCTCATCTTAGGCTTTCAAAAATGAAGCTTCTGTTGAACAGAGGCAGCAACATGGTCCTCTCTGCATACTTTTTCCAAATTCTACAAATTTGATACTTTTGCCTCTGCCAAGGCCTCTTTTGGGAGAAAGGTTCTTCAAGCGGTGGTGCCTTCAGTTTAGGCCTGCTGTTTTGTTCTCCCTCCCTGTTCATTCCGTGTCCTCTAGCTTGAGTATTGGTTCCCACTAGTAATTGGAATGACGTTGTGGACTCTCCATGTCATAGGAAAGAAAACAAAATGTATGCTTACCTGATAAATTTCTTTCTTTCTGGACCTGGAGAGTCCACGACCCCGCCCTCTTTATAAATTATAATTCAGCATTTTTTTTAAGTAAACCTGAAGCACCTTTTTACCCTTGTGTTTTCTTCCTTTTCCTTCAGCTGAATGACTGGGGGTTATGGGTAAGGCAGTTACACTAAACAGCTTTGATGGGGTGCTCTTTGCCTCCTCCTGTTGGCCAGGAGTTGAATATCCCACTAGTAATTGTAATGACTTTGTGGACTCTTCATGTCCGGAAAGAAAGAAATTTATCAGGTACGCATAAATTTAGTTTTTTTTAACTATGTAATTATCTTGTATCTTAGCTTCTGCTGACTGCCTCCTTATCTCAGATCTTTTGTCAGACTTGCATGTCAGTCAGTTAGTGCTGACTCTGAAATAACTTCACGCGCCCGAGCACAATGTTATATATATGAAACATATATGAAACACAGGAACTAACACCCTCTAGCTCTGAAAAACTGTCAAATGCATTTAGATAAGAGGCGGCCTTCAAGGGCTTAGAAATTTGCATATTAGTCTACCTAGGTTTAGCTTTCAACAAAGCAAATTTGATAATTAAAGTAAATTAGAAAGTTGTTTAAAATTACATGACCTATCAGAATCATGAAACTTTAATTTGGACTTTACTCAAGACATACCTCCTTCCTGCTGCATATACAGTAGATGGGAACATTTGATGGATTTAGGGTACAGTGCAAAGAGTTATCAGCTATATTTTTGACAATAGTGAGAAAAAGCAGACAAGGAGGTCCATTTTTAAATGTGAGTTCTAATTATACTCTTGTTCCTTCACAGGCTTTATTGGTCCCACTGCAAATGTAAGGTCATTGTCATTCATAAGTCTCTTAAATCAAAGATTTAATACATCAATTCTGCTTGGGTATGGGGACAATCTTATCTTAGTGTTAAACTAAAATGACTTATTTTGAAAACAGCTCAGCATACAACTCTAAGGTTAATTACAAGAGAAGGTGAACTTGATGTAAAACAAAATAGTAATCTTTATCCTAAATTAATAATATTGTAGAATTGTTGCTACTGGTAGGGAATTGTGAGACTTAGTTTAGTCACTCATAAGTTAAGACACTCAAATAGTATGGCAACTTCCAAGTAATTACAAGTTGTAAGTAAACACAATTGAGCTCAATCGCAATTTAAGCTATAATGATTACCGCATCCTCAGAGCTCTGGTTAACTGGCAAAACATAAAGGGCTAGATTACAAATGGCGCTCCTTTTTTAATTGAGTTGATATTACAAGTTGAACGATTTACGCTAGAATCTTTACCGTGATTTCAGAGCTGCGATTAATTATTTTGTGAAATTAAGTTGCACACAACACTTAAAAAATACATAACAAAGTATAGTTCTGTATAAAAAAACATCAGATATATGAACGAATGTTTATGAATAAATAAAACATTCCGTTATGTTAAGTACATTGGAATATGAAATATTCATATTTTCATTTTGGGTTAGCACTACTGATAATATGCAATGGTGTTTGCATGAGAGAGTGGGGTGTAATTTATTTTTTTTTCTTTCAACTTTTTTTCTCCGTTGACTTCAATGGGGTAATGCATGAACGCGATCGCAATTTTTGAATTTAAACTTTTTGCGCAAGTTTGGTTACCGCTTGAGAAAACAACAGTTTTCTTTCAACTTGTAATACTAGCAGCGCAACCTGACTAGCGGAGTTTTCGTTACAGCTCCACTTGTAATTTAGCACAAAACACACAAAAAATACACGTATACTTATTATAACACTAGGTAATAAAAATTATTTTCAAAAAATTATTGCACAAAATTTTTTATAAGGTCTCAGGTGTTAGTAAAAAAAAAAAAAGACAGGCAAGGGCTTTAACATATACATACATACATACATACATGCATATACATCTCTAAAGATGTTTGTGTGTGTGTGTGTATATATATATATATATATGGTGTAGCAAGTAGAATGTAAGTGCAACTGGTACAAATACAAGCTCCCTGAAAATGAGGAATTCAATAAGGAGTATAAATGCACTCTCTGAAACTATATGAAAAGATTGTAAAACAAGAAGTGGGAATACACTCATTTATACAGTGGCCAATAGTGTGGGATATGACAGGGGTGATTGGAGTATATATTAATTAGCCAACCAATATGATATAATATTGGGTAATAATATCCCTGTAGTGCTTTTATTAGCAAAAAAATATATAGAATAAGACAAATAATTGGTTCTTAGGTATGGGAAGAGACCAACTGTAGATTCTATCTGAGGTAAATTTAATAAACCATACACAGAGGTATGTATCCATACAGCTGTGTAAAGTGGCTACTTACAGGATACACCCTCAATCATATGAGGTGAGTGTATGGTGCCTTATGGAGGTAACACTGATTTCCTGGGAAACTGCTGGAGAAAATCCGGGTTTCTTCTAAATCGTATAGTTGGAGAGAGCCCAGCGTGATGGAGATTTTTTGGAGACTGCCCAGCTTGATAGAGGGTGAGGAATCTCAAATGGAGGATGTGGTTCCCAAAAGAAGGCAAAGACTCTTCCTTACAGGACCCTTTAGGCGGATGGTTTGCCCCACAGATGTGCTCAGTAATGTGTGAAAGGAAGAAAAAAAGCAAAACATAGTGTAATACTGTTTGAAAGATATAAGCAAATTTAATGAGACAAATGAACACTTACGAAGATGACCTCAATCGAAATGAGGCAACGAAATGGCATAAATCAGTAAGAAATAATGGTTAAGCACATCTAATAAAAGCATATGTTTGTAACGAAATGGCATATACACAAATAAACTCCATAAAAAGACAGGTGTATCTGCTTCTCCTATTAGAGGGAGAGCTGGTGGTAAACTTAAATGACTCCAAGGAATGGCTGTACCGGCCGGTTTAACAGTCCAAACTCCGATATGGGTCAAAGTTAAAAACTCAGATAGTGTAAAGTCCAACAGAAAAAACAGGGGGGGCTTTTAATGTGGCCCCTAAATAAAGCTTACGCGTTTCGAAGGTGATCGCTAAGTATAGCTCCTTCTTCGTCAGTGGCTTTCTGTCGGTGGTAACGGTTGTGCGCCTATTGAACCCTCAAGCGTGTGTGACGTCAATATGTAATGGTGCCATGATTGGTTGCTACGCTGAGGGCCTGGCAGTTTTCTTATTGGTTTAAAACCGGGGGCTTGTACACGCATGCTGCGTGATTGGCTAATAACAACGGCTATGTGTAAACCACAACTAAAAAGGTATGTGTGTTGTTGAATAATACATTAGTTCCGCAATAGAAATGAAATGAGAAAACGGAACATTGTTGAGCGATTCATATATATATATACATTAAAATGTAGTGAATTGATATACCTGTAAAAAAGCACTCAATAGTTGGTATAAACAAAAAACCACTCACTAGTTGAATCTAAAAGTAAAGTCGATCTAATTTGAGGGCAAATAATTATTATGAAAACTTAAAACATGGACAGTCTTAAGTATAGGGGGAATTAGTATAAAGACCTAGTATTATTTTGCTTAAAAAATCCTTTTAAAGAATAAATAATTAGTTGTGCATACAAGACGCCGTTTAAAACATTATATAAATATATACACTTATTTCAGTAGGTCAATTAAATAAAACATAAATAATTCTTAATATAACGTGAAAATGTATACAAATATAAATGTATATATGAATATATACTGTTAAACATGAATAAGAAAAAAGGAGGGGGAGGAAAAACCTCCGATGGTCCCATTATATAATGAAGGGTACCTATAAAGTCGGACTTACACTCTGATGTGGGGGAATTCGAATGGAAAAATAGTTTTGGGTACATTTTTAGATAAAATTAAAATTGAAATTAAAATCAAACTTTGGTTCGATATGATCAATATATTGGAGAAGCAGAAACCCTGTTGATGATAATTAAGCAATTAAAAAAAGTAGCAACTTGAAGGATTTTTGTACAAATCTTTAAAAAATCACAACGATAATACTGATAAAAATGATTAATCATGTAAACTTAGTATATTCTAATAATACCATAAGCTCGTTGAGAGTTCATTCTGCGGACTACTACAACAGAATGAACTGTCAGTCCCTATAGGTTGTATACCAGGTTTATATCATTAGTTAAAAAAGATCCTAGTAAATCAAGTGTATGTAGTCAAGGATGATGTTAAAATATATACAAAAAATACATATAAAATATTAAAATAATTATTAACATTAGTATTGTGATTGTGGCTGTCAGTGAATAAAATCTGAAAATCACTTGATTATAAATGAATCAAGATCCAAAACTAAAAAATGCTTGTAAAGTTGTGAGTTGAAGTCAGTATCACGAATATGTATAATCACGAGTGGATACTTAAATGAATGTATAAGATGGCCGTTACTGGATGTGTCATATTTAGAAATTTGAATTCATTTTCGTTTAGCACCTTTAGGCCTTTAGCATCATCCAAATGGCTAATGTACCCTCTCAAAAAATCTCTTGTGGGGTTTTTAGTGAGTTTCGTATAAACGGTAACATCCCCCAACAATCTAAAGGCCTCAGATATATAATCCTTCCTGTCTTGTATAACGATCCCCTCACCTTTATCGGCTTCTCTAATCACGATAGTCTGATCTTTTTGTTATTGTTCCATAAGGTTTTTTTCTTTCTTAGTTAAATTGTCCTTTTTTATTTTGTATGTCTTACACATATTATTGAAATCTTCCTGTACGAGGTTATTAAAAACAGGTATAGAATGGCCTTTTGATTGAACTGGGTAGCATATCGAATTTGGTTTAAAGGAAGTGTGCTGTTCATATGTTAGAACTACTTTTCTAGTTTCATTTTCCGATTCAAGTTGTTCTAGACATTTTAAAGCTTCTAAATCTTCTAATTCAGAATTATCGATATTCTCAGTATTTGGTTCGACATTTACATTTTGATTGATTTTATTAAAATGTCTATGTAACGTGAGTTTGCGTATATTTATTCCAATCTACAAAAAGTGTAAAAGAATTGGGCCCCTTTGTTGGGGCAAAAGATAATCCTCTTCTCAAGAGGATTTCCTCCTGTATTGTTAGTGTTCTTTTTGAAAGATTGAATATTTTCATAGGCTCTATGACATCTTTGGTCCTATTGGTCTTGATTTTTTTCTTTCTATTATTTGTTCCTCCTCTACATCCCCGCCTAGTTTTCTTTTTAGGCCTTTTCCCCTCCATTCTGGGGTTTCCAGCCATTTCATTGGTTCGTGATAGAATGTTGGCCTGTGCCCGTATGGGTGTTCTACTTCTAAAAAAAAACTGTTCTTGATTGGCGGTATTTGTATTTGATTCGTATGTGTAGTTAGGAATATACACTTTTTTTGAATGTATAATTTGTTGATAATTGTCATTCTCCCAGTTTGAGCTGGGATGGGGTGATCTATTAGGACCCTCACGGTATCCTCTGTGGTGAGAGGGTTTATTGAAATATTATTTTCTATGTGTCTGTGATGTGTTTTTCTTATAATATGAAAAATGCTGTTTTTCATTGAAATAATTGTGCTGGCCAGGTTTGTGATTACCTTTTGTTTGTATGGTGAGAAGAAATATTTCTAAGTTCTCTACTTATTTTATTAGTATTAGAATTTGGATAATTGCTGCTTTTACCACAGGACTTAAAATTGGTATGTAAATTGGGTTGTTGCTTTTTGACGTATGAGATTTTTGGAGGTTCTTTCGTTTGTGTTTTCTCTATCTGGGTATTGTTATATAGTGCCCTGAAACTTTTATTAGTTGCAAAATCAGCTGAATCAATACTTGCCCAGTCAGAACCTTCGGCCCCTTCTAGAGGGGTATCTGGGGTTTCCCCCCCATACCTCATCTGCGTCCCCCATTACTATAGTGTTTTCCATAGTTAATTCTTGTGTGTCTCTATTTTCTCTAAGATCTCTCAAGAATTTGTTTAATTTGTTAGATTCCACTTGTTTTTCAAATCTCTCAATCTTAGTTTTATTTTCATTGTCCAGTTCTTTATAATAAACATCCCCCTTGAAACTATTTAGTTTTTCTCGTATATCTTTAATTTGTTCTGTATAAGCTTTTACTTTCTTTTGACGGTATCTAATTAGAATGTCCATGAATGTAAATGAACATGTTTCTAAGGCTGTTTGCCATTCAGATAAGAGTTCAACTTCTGAGGTGTCAATTAGTCTTTTACTAATTGTAATCCCTTAGGAATGATTTTGTATTTCACATATCTTTCTAAGCTGGTGCTGTCATGCCAATTGACTAATTGTTTCCTGCTCAGCTTATCTAATTTACCAAATAATTTCTTTGGATCAGTTAAACTCAGATTTTCTAGTAAAACTCTACCTTCTTCAGTAAATGATAATTTTTTTGTTTTTTTTTGCTCGGGTCAAAATAAGCCCCATATTCTAATTCCATTGTATATTTATGTATGTATGTGAAAAGGATATATCTGGGTAATGCTGCTAACTCAACAGGGAATATAAAGGAGTAAAAAATGGTGTAGCAAGTAGAATGTAAGTGCAACTGGTACAAATACAAGCTCCCTGAAAATGAGTGCGCAAAAACTCAGTGGAATTCAATAAGGAGTATAAATGCACTCTCTGAAACTATATGAAAAGATTGTAAAACAAGAAGTGGGAATACACTCTCATTTATACAGTGGCCAATAGTGTGGGATATGACAGGGGTGATTGGAGTATATATTAATTAGCCAACCAATATGATATAATATTGGGTAATAATATCCCTGTAGTGCTTTTATTAGCAAAAAAATATATAGAATAAGACAAATAATTGGTTCTTAGGTATGGGAAGAGACCAACTGTAGATTGTATCTGAGGTAAATTTAATAAACCATACACAGAGGTATGTATCCATACAGCTGTGTAAAGTGGCTACTTACAGGATACACCCTCAATCATATGAGGTGAGTGTATGGTGCCTTATGGAGGTAACACTGATTTCCTGGGAAACTGCTGGAGAAAATCCGGGTTTCTTCTAAATCGTATAGTTGGAGAGAGCCCAGCGTGATGGAGATTTTTTGGAGACTGCCCAGCTTGATAGAGGGTGAGGAATCTCAAATGGAGGATGTGGTTCCCAAAAGAAGGCAAAGACTCTTCCTTACAGGACCCTTTAGGCGGATGGTTTGCCCCACAGATGTGCTCAGTAATGTGTGAAAGGAAGAAAAAAAGCAAAACATAGTGTAATACTGTTTGAAAGATATAAGCAAATTTAATGAGACAAATGAACACTTACGAAGATGACCTCAATCGAAATGAGGCAACGAAATGGCATAAATCAGTAAGAAATAATGGTTAAGCACATCTAATAAAAGCATATGTTTGTAACGAAATGGCATATACACAAATAAACTCCATAAAAAGACAGGTGTATCTGCTTCTCCTATTAGAGGGAGAGCTGGTGGTAAACTTAAATGACTCCAAGGAATGGCTGTACCGGCCGGTTTAACAGTCCAAACTCCGATATGGGTCAAAGTTAAAAACTCAGATAGTGTAAAGTCCAACAGAAAAAACAGGGGGGGCTTTTAATGTGGCCCCTAAATAAAGCTTACGCGTTTCGAAGGTGATCGCTAAGTATAGCTCCTTCTTCGTCAGAGGCTTTCTGTCGGTGGTAACGGTTGTGCGCCTATTGAACCCTCAAGCGTGTGTGACGTCAATATGTAATGGTGCCATGATTGGTTGCTATGCTGAGGGCCTGGCAGTTTTCTTATTGGTTTAAAACCGGGGGCTTGTACACGCATGCTGCGTGATTGGCTAATAACAACGGCTATGTGTAAACCACAACTAAAAAGGTATGTGTGTTGTTGAATAATACATTAGTTCCGCAATAGAAATGAAATGAGAAAACGGAACATTGTTGAGCGATTCATATATATATACATTAAAATGTAGTGAATTGATATACCTGTAAAAAAGCACTCGATAGTTGGTATAAACAAAAAACCACTCACTAGTTGAATCTAAAAGTAAAGTCGATCTAATTTGAGGGCAAATAATTATTATGAAAACTTAAAACATGGACAGTCTTAAGTATAGGGGGAATTAGTATAAAGACCTAGTATTATTTTGCTTAAAAAATCCTTTTAAAGAATAAATAATTAGTTGTGCATACAAGACGCCGTTTAAAACATTATATAAATATATACACTTATTTCAGTAGGTCAATTAAATAAAACATAAATAATTCTTAATATAACGTGAAAATGTATACAAATATAAATGTATATATGAATATATACTGTTAAACATGAATAAGAAAAAAGGAGGGGGAGGAAAAACCTCCGATGGTCCCATTATATAATGAAGGGTACCTATAAAGTCGGACTTACACTCTGATGTGGGGGAATTCGAATGGAAAAATAGTTTTGGGTACATTTTTAGATAAAATTAAAATTGAAATTAAAATCAAACTTTGGTTCGATATGATCAATATATTGGAGAAGCAGAAACCCTGTTGATGATAATTAAGCAATTAAAAAAAGTAGCAACTTGAAGGATTTTTGTACAAATCTTTAAAAAATCACAACGATAATACTGATAAAAATGATTAATCATGTAAACTTAGTATATTCTAATAATACCATAAGCTCGTTGAGAGTTCATTCTGCGGACTACTACAACAGAATGAACTGTCAGTCCCTATAGGTTGTATACCAGGTTTATATCATTAGTTAAAAAAGATCCTAGTAAATCAAGTGTATGTAGTCAAGGATGATGTTAAAATATATACAAAAAATACATATAAAATATTAAAATAATTATTAACATTAGTATTGTGATTGTGGCTGTCAGTGAATAAAATCTGAAAATCACTTGATTATAAATGAATCAAGATCCAAAACTAAAAAATGCTTGTAAAGTTGTGAGTTGAAGTCAGTATCACGAATATGTATAATCACGAGTGGATACTTAAATGAATGTATAAGATGGCCGTTACTGGATGTGTCATATTTAGAAATTTGAATTCATTTTCGTTTAGCACCTTTAGGCCTTTAGCATCATCCAAATGGCTAATGTACCCTCTCAAAAAATCTCTTGTGGGGTTTTTAGTGAGTTTCGTATAAACGGTAACATCCCCCAACAATCTAAAGGCCTCAGATATATAATCCTTCCTGTCTTGTATAACGATCCCCTCACCTTTATCGGCTTCTCTAATCACGATAGTCTGATCTTTTTGTTATTGTTCCATAAGGTTTTTTTCTTTCTTAGTTAAATTGTCCTTTTTTATTTTGTATGTCTTACACATATTATTGAAATCTTCCTGTACGAGGTTATTAAAAACAGGTATAGAATGGCCTTTTGATTGAACTGGGTAGCATATCGAATTTGGTTTAAAGGAAGTGTGCTGTTCATATGTTAGAACTACTTTTCTAGTTTCATTTTCCGATTCAAGTTGTTCTAGACATTTTAAAGCTTCTAAATCTTCTAATTCAGAATTATCGATATTCTCAGTATTTGGTTCGACATTTACATTTTGATTGATTTTATTAAAATGTCTATGTAACGTGAGTTTGCGTATATTTATTCCAATCTACAAAAAGTGTAAAAGAATTGGGCCCCTTTGTTGGGGCAAAAGATAATCCTCTTCTCAAGAGGATTTCCTCCTGTATTGTTAGTGTTCTTTTTGAAAGATTGAATATTTTCATAGGCTCTATGACATCTTTGGTCCTATTGGTCTTGATTTTTTTCTTTCTATTATTTGTTCCTCCTCTACATCCCCGCCTAGTTTTCTTTTTAGGCCTTTTCCCCTCCATTCTGGGGTTTCCAGCCATTTCATTGGTTCGTGATAGAATGTTGGCCTGTGCCCGTATGGGTGTTCTACTTCTAAAAAAAAACTGTTCTTGATTGGCGGTATTTGTATTTGATTCGTATGTGTAGTTAGGAATATACACTTTTTTTGAATGTATAATTTGTTGATAATTGTCATTCTCCCAGTTTGAGCTGGGATGGGGTGATCTATTAGGACCCTCACGGTATCCTCTGTGGTGAGAGGGTTTATTGAAATATTCATTTCTATGTGTCTGTGATGTGTTTTTCTTATAATATGAAAAATGCTGTTTTTCATTGAAATAATTGTGCTGGCCAGGTTTGTGATTACCTTTTGTTTGTATGGTGAGAAGAAATATTTCTAAGTTCTCTACTTATTTTATTAGTATTAGAATTTGGATAATTGCTGCTTTTACCACAGGACTTAAAATTGGTATGTAAATTGGGTTGTTGCTTTTTGACGTATGAGATTTTTGGAGGTTCTTTCGTTTGTGTTTTCTCTATCTGGGTATTGTTATATAGTGCCCTGAAACTTTTATTAGTTGCAAAATCAGCTGAATCAATACTTGCCCAGTCAGAACCTTCGGCCCCTTCTAGAGGGGTATCTGGGGTTTCCCCCCCATACCTCATCTGCGTCCCCCATTACTATAGTGTTTTCCATAGTTAATTCTTGTGTGTCTCTATTTTCTCTAAGATCTCTCAAGAATTTGTTTAATTTGTTAGATTCCACTTGTTTTTCAAATCTCTCAATCTTAGTTTTATTTTCATTGTCCAGTTCTTTATAATAAACATCCCCCTTGAAACTATTTAGTTTTTCTCGTATATCTTTAATTTGTTCTGTATAAGCTTTTACTTTCTTTTGACGGTATCTAATTAGAATGTCCATGAATGTAAATGAACATGTTTCTAAGGCTGTTTGCCATTCAGATAAGAGTTCAACTTCTGAGGTGTCAATTAGTCTTTTACTAATTGTAATCCCTTAGGAATGATTTTGTATTTCACATATCTTTCTAAGCTGGTGCTGTCATGCCAATTGACTAATTGTTTCCTGCTCAGCTTATCTAATTTACCAAATAATTTCTTTGGATCAGTTAAACTCAGATTTTCTAGTAAAACTCTACCTTCTTCAGTAAATGATAATTTTTTTGTTTTTTTTTGCTCGGGTCAAAATAAGCCCCATATTCTAATTCCATTGTATATTTATGTATGTATGTGAAAAGGATATATCTGGGTAATGCTGCTAACTCAACAGGGAATATAAAGGAGTAAAAAATGGTGTAGCAAGTAGAATGTAAGTGCAACTGGTACAAATACAAGCTCCCTGAAAATGAGTGCGCAAAAACTCAGTGGAATTCAATAAGGAGTATAAATGCACTCTCTGAAACTATATGAAAAGATTGTAAAACAAGAAGTGGGAATACACTCTCATTTATACAGTGGCCAATAGTGTGGGATATGACAGGGGTGATTGGAGTATATATTAATTAGCCAACCAATATGATATAATATTGGGTAATAATATCCCTGTAGTGCTTTTATTAGCAAAAAAATATATAGAATAAGACAAATAATTGGTTCTTGGGTATGGGAAGAGACCAACTGTAGATTGTATATGAGGTAAATTTAATAAACCAGTATGTGTCTGTGAGTGTGCACTGGCTATCTGGCTGCTGTAAACCCTTTCTAGGAAATCCCTTGAGGAAATGAAAATGAGTATGGGAAAAGGTACTAGAGGGAATTACTGCGCCTGTTAGTGTGCCCACTTAGAAACAATTGGATCTTATATTACCAAAATTCCCTTTAAAAGGACAAAATGTGTGGAAGAGAGAATAAATATGCTGATTGCATCAAAACATATAATCACATAAAGACATTAACCAAATAAATTGGATTTAAGATAAGCAACACAAAATGATTACAATAATATAGGTAATACAAATAACACAAATAGCTGCTGTGATATCAAAGCTCCTGCAAAATGAATCATATAGTCTTGCAATATATTGTAAAAAGTTTGTATATAGATCGAGGGTAATCACAGAGGTATGTATCCAAACAGCTGTGTAAAGTGGCTACTTACAGGATACACCCTCAATCAGATGAGGTGAGTGTATGGCGCCTTATGGAGGTAACACTGATTTCCTGGGAAACTGCTGGAGAAAATCCGGGTTTCTTCTAAATCGTATAGTTGGAGAGAGCCCAGTGTGATGGAGATTTTTTGGAGACTGCCCAACTTGATAGAGGGTGAGGAATCTCAAATGGAGGATGTGGTCCCCAAAAGAAGGCAAAGACTCTTCCTTACAGGACCCTTTAGGCGGATGGTTTGCCCCACAGATGTGCTCAGTAATGTGTGAAAGGAAGAAAAAAGCAAAACATAGTGTAATACTGTTTGAAAGATATAAGCAAATTTAATGAGACAAATGAACACTTACAATAGATGACCTCAATGGAAATGAGGTAACGAAATGGCATATACACAAACTCCATAAAAAGACAGGTGTATCTGCTTCTCCTATTAGAGGGAGAGCTGGTGGTAAACTTAAATGACTCCAAGGAATGGCTGTACCGGCCGGTTTAACAGTCCAAACTCCGATATGGGTCAAAGTTAAAAACTCAGATAGTGTAAAGTCCAACAGAAAAAACAGGGGGGGCTTTTAATGTGGCCCCTAAATAAACCTTACGCGTTTCGAAGGTGATCGCTAAGTATAGCTCCTTCTTCGTCAGAGGCTTTCTGTCTGTGGTAACGGTTGTGCGCCTATTGAACCCTCAAGCGTGTGTGACTTCAATACGTAATGGTGCCGTGATTGGTTGCTACTCTGAGGGCCTGGCAGTTTTCTTATTGGTTTAAAACCGGGGGGCTTGTACATGCATGCTGCGTGATTGGCTAATAACAACGGCTATGTGTAAACCACAACTAAAATGGTAGGTGTGTTGTTGAATAATACGTTAGTTCCGCAATAGAAATAGAACAGCACACTTCCTTTAAACCAAATTCGATATTCTACCCGGTTCAATCAAAAGGCCATTCTATACCTGTTTTTAATAACCTCGTACAGGAAGATTTCAATAATATGTGTAAGACATACAAAATAAAAAAGGACAACTTAACTAAGAAAGAAAAAAACCTCATGGAACAATTACAAAAAGATCAGACTATCGTGATTAGAGAAGCCGATAAAGGTGGGGGGATCGTTATACAAGACAGGAAGGATTATATATCTGAGGCCTTTAGATTGTTGGGGGATGTTACCGTTTATACGAAACTCACTAAAAACCCCACAAGAGATTTTTTGAGAGCGTACATTAGCCATTTGGATGATGCTAAAGGCCTAAAGGTCCTAAACGAAAATGAATTCAAATTTCTAAATATGACACATCCAGTAACGGCCATCTTATACCATCTGCCCAAAATTCATAAAGATCCACAAAACCAACCAGGCAGGCCAATTGTATCAGGAGTCCATTCAGATACGACCAAAGTATCCAAATTTGTGGATACGTACTGTCAACCTTTGGTCCCATTAGTAAAATCTTACATAAGGGACACTCCTGACATTATTAACAAACTTTCCCCAATGAAATGGGAACCTTCCTACATTTGGGTAACATTAGACGTCAGTAGTCTATACACCTGTATCCCTCATACACAAGGCCTAGATTCCGTTAGATATTGGTTCCATGAATATACTATACTCTCAGAAGAGAGACAAACTTTTTTCTCAACTCCATTCAATTTATATTGGAACACAATTATTTTTTATTTGAAGACGAGTTCTACCTCCAAACAAGTGGCACGGCGATGGGGACTAGTTTTGCTCCAAGCTATGCCAACTTGTACATGGGACATTGGGAGGAGCAATTCATCTGGAAAAATAATCCATTTGAACAGTATATACATTTTTACATTTTTGGGGTTTATACATAGATGACATTATCCTGATTTGGACAGGTGACATGGAGAACCTTAATGATTTTATCAAATCCATAGGTATAAATGACCGTAACTTGTCATTTACACACAAAATTAGTCACAGAGAAATTTAATTTCTTGATCTCATTCTAACCTCCGAAGATGATACTATAATCACTAAACTATACAAAAAAGAAACTGGCTATCTCCATGCCAACAGTGGCCATCATCCGGCATGGATCAAAAACATCCCTTATGGACAGTTTCAAAAGATCCGCCGGAATTGCAGTAAATTAGAAGATTATGAAAAAGAATCTGTACAATTAATTAATAGATGTAGTGACAAGGGATACAAAAATAAACATATTAAAGAGGCTTATGAAAAAGCAAAAACAATTAATAGAACAGATCTGTTAAAAAATAAGCATCGCAAGCCCAATAGGGACAACTACAAAGGCACAAATTTCATCACTACCTTCAATGAAGGCTCCAAAGGCATCCAGACAATTATTAAAAAACATTGGCATGTCTTGAGCCAAGATCCCCTATTAAAAGATTAACTGACCAAGGCCCAAAAATGATTTTTCGTAAAAATAAAAATCTGAAAAACATACTAGCACCCAGCCAACTCAAAAGTAATACATCGTAAAACTGGCTATCCACACAGAATAAAGGTTTTTTTAAATGTAACAGGGCTAATTGTGTAGCATGTGAACACCACTATGATAAGAAAGCCACCAAAAAGATATTATCCACCTGCAATGGATTCACATGTGAAGTGAACGCATTATGTAACTGCAGGAGTGATTTCGTAGTCTATCTCATCCAATGCAGTTGCGACCTCCATTATATAGGTCGCACCACCCGCCCTTTTAAGGTGAGACTATTAGAACACATCACTAACATTAAACAAGTTTTGAAGTCTCATAACCTATAATTACATTCCAAAATTTCCATAATATGGATCCTTCCTGCCTTAAGGGCACCCTTTTAGAATGTATTAAACATAAGAAAAGTGGAGGAGACAGAACCCTGAAGCTCAGGCAGAGAGAGTCCTATTGGATACATAAAATGGGGACTCTTGTACCCCATGGACTAAATAAAGACATTGATTTAGCTGCTTTTTTAGAATAATGTTCCATCGGTCACCAACCATACCTAAGGTCCCCTCCACTTATGCATTCATTTAAGTATCCACTCGTGATTATACTTATTCGTGATACTGATTCGAACTCACAACTTTACAATTGTTTTTTAGTTTTGGATCTTGATTCATTTATAATCAAGTGATTTTCAGATTTTATTCACTGACAGCCACAATCACAATACTAATGTTAATAATTTTTTAATATTTTATATGTATTTTTTGTATATATTTTAACATCATCCTTGACTACATACACTTTATTTACTAGGATCTTTTTTAACTAATGATATAAACCTGGTATACAACCTATAGGGACTGACAGTTCATTCTGTTGTAGTGGTCCGCAGAATGAACTCTCAACGAGCTTATGGTATTAGAATATACTAAGTTTACATGATTAATCATTTTTATCAGTATTATCATTGTGATTTTTTAAAGATTTGTACAAAAATCCTTCAAGTTGCTACTTTTTTTAATTGCTTAATTATCATCAACAGGGTTTCTGCTTCTCCAATATATTGATCATATCGAACCAAAGTTTGATTTTAATTTCAATTTTAATTCTATCTAAAAATGTACCCAAAACAATTTTTTCCATTCGAATTACCCCACATCAGAGTGTAAGTCCGACTTTATAGGTACCCTTCATTATATAATGGGACTATCGGAGGTTTTTCCTCCCCCTCCTTTTTTCTTATTCATGTTTAACAGTATATATTCATATATACTTTTACATCACAATATACATTTATATTTGTATAAATTTTCACGTTATATTAAGAATTATTTATGTTTTATTTAATTGACCTCCTGAATTAAGTGTATATATATCATGTTTTAAACGGCGTCTTGTATGCACAACTAATTATTTATTCTTTAAAAGGATTTTTTTAAGCAAAATAATACTAGGTCTTTATACTAATTCCCCTTATACTTAAGACTGTCCATGTTTTAAGTTTTCATAATAATTATTTGCCCTCAAATTAGATCAACTTAACTTTTAGATTCAACTAGTGAGTGTTTTTTGTTTATACCAACTATCGAGTGCTTTTTTACAGGTATATCAATTCACTACATTTTAATGTGTATATATATATATATATGAATCGCTCAACAATGTTCCGTTTTCTCATTTCATTTCTATTGCGGAACTAACGTATTATTCAACAACACACATACCTTTTTAGTTGTGGTTTACACATAGCCGTTGTTATTAGCCAATCACGCAGCATGCGTGTACAAGCCCCCGGTTTTAAACCAATAAGAAAACTGCCAGGCCCTCAGCGTAGCAACCAATCATGGCACCATTACATATTGACGTCACACACGCTTGAGGGTTCAATAGACGCACAACCGTTACCACCGATAGAAAGCCTCTGACGAAGAAGGAGCTATACTTAGCGATCACCTTAGAAACGCGTAAGGTTTATTTAGGGGCCACATTAAAAGCCCCCCCTGTTTTGTCTGTCGGACTTTACACTATCTGAGTTTTTAACTTTGACACATATCGGAGTTTGGACTGTTAAACCGGCCGGTACAGCCATTCCTTGGAGTCATTTAAGTTTACCACCAGCTCTCCCTCTAATAGGAGAAGCAGATACACCTGTCTTTTTATGGAGTTTATTTGTGTATATGCCATTTCGTTACCTCATTTCCATTGAGGTCATCTATTGTAAGTGTTCATTTGTCTCATTAAATTTGCTTATATCTTTCAAACAGTATTACACTATGTTTTGCTTTTTTCTTCCTTTCACACATTACTGAGCACATCTGTGGGGCAAACCATCCGCCTAAAGGGTCCTGTAAGGAAGAGTCTTTGCCTTCTTTTGGGGACCACATCCTCCATTTGAGATTCCTCACCCTCTATTAAGCTGGGCAGTCTCCAAAAAATCTCCATCACGCTGGGCTCTCTCCAACTAAACGATTTAGAAGAAACTCGGAATTTCTCCAGCAGTTTCCCAGGAAATCAGTGTTACCTCCATAAGGCGCCATACCCTCACCTCATATGATTGAGGGTGTATCCTGTAAGTATCCACTTTACACAGCTGTTTGGATACATACCTCTGTGATTACCCTCGATCTATATACAAACTTTTTACAATATATTGCAAGACTATATGATTCATTTTGCAGGAGCTTTGATATCACAGCAGCTATTTGTGTTATTTGGATTACCTATATTATTGTAATCATTTGTGTTGCTTATCATCTTAAATCCAATTTGTTTGGTTAATGTCTGTATGTGATTATATGTTTTGATGCAATCAGCATATTTATTCTCTCTTCCACACATTTTGTCCTTTTAAAGGGAATTTTGGTAATATAAGATCCAATTGCTTCTAAGTGGGCACACTAACAGGCGCAGTAATTCCCTCTAGTACCTTTTCCCATACTCATATATATGTATGTGTGTGTGTGTGTATATATATATATATATATATATATATATATATATATATATATATATATTGAAGATTGTATTAGCCATATTAGTCCAGTAGATAAGTATTGCAGTATGCAGTGATACCTTTTTTTTATTGGACTAACATAATATTTCAAAGACATGCTTTCTAGAGTATTCCTCCCTTCCTCAGGTCTGAAGCAATATATAATTATCTATACTATAATCATGTTTGTAACGTGTCCGTTGGTATCGGCAGTTGCCCATGCATCCTCAAAGGAATGTTGGCGGCGCGAGGCAGCCAAAAGAATGTTGGCGGCGCGAGGCAGCCAAAAGAATGTTGGCGGCGCGAGGCAGCCAAAAGAATGTTGGCTGTGCGAAGCTGCATCCCGGTGGATTACGAAAATGGCAGGGTGGTGAAAGAATACACCTGGATGCAGCGTAGGCAAACCCGAAGCCTTAAAAAAAAACAAAGCAACCTCTAAAAAAACTAAAAATCACGTAACCGCATGCAATAAATAAAAACACGTAACCGCCCACTTGAAGTATAACAAAAAAAACAACCTACCGCACAAAGTATTAACATACCAAAACCCTCAACCCCCATATCACAAAACAATAAAGTAATTAACCCCTAATCCCCATATAACATAATTTAAATATTAACCTCTTAACCGTCAACCACCCACATCAAAATAAACCTAATAAACCTATTAACCCCTAAACTGCAAAACTCCCACATCGCAATTAACTGATTAACTGATTAACCTATTAACCCCAATCCCCCACATTGCAAAACAACAAATTAACCAATTAACACCTAAACCTCCAAACACCCACATAGCAATTAACCTCTAAACCTCCAAACACCCCACAATATACAATATATAAGTATTCAAAATACTTCTTAATTGCTAAGGAACTATGAGTCAATATTTGTTGATTGACAAATGCCACAGTTGTGATATTGTCTGTCTGAAATAAAAAAAAGAAAAGTTCTCCTAAAAGAGGCCAAGCCTCAAAGAGCTCTGAAAATAGCACAGAGTTCTAAAACATCGATTGAAAAACTCGCCACTTGAAGTTTACAAACCCCTTGTGCTGTCAGAGACTCTCAGACAGCTCCCCAATCTGTAAGACTTGCTTCCATTAAGAATACAGTCCAGGAAGGACACACACAAGGAGGCCCCCTGAATAAAATGATGATATACTAATCACCAAAACAGAGAGAGTAGAGTGTTAGGATTTAAGAATATCAACTGTGATATCTGAAAACAATCCCTGTATCATTGATTCAGTATGCAAAGCAAAGAGAGATCTCAGATAAAAAAACGAACAAAAGGAACCACGCCTGATGCTGCAGTTATGAGACCTAAAACTTCCATGCACATATACTAAAGGAAATGTTCTAGACTGTAAGTTAGACAGGCTAACTCCAATTAAAATTTACTTTTGGCCGATGAAGAAAAAGACATGAATACAGAATCCATCTAGAAACCCAAAAAGAAGTGACCCTTGTCTGAGGAATCACAAAACTCTTAGGTAAATTAAATCCTCTAACCATGTCTTGAAGAAACAAAACTTAGTTGATTCATGAGAGATTCCAATAAAAGAAAAGTCTATATATTTGAATACTGCTCTTTCATACATATATATATATATATATATATATATATATATATATATATATATATGGTACTTGTAAAGCGCAGCTAATCACCCGTAAGGGACTCAAGACGCTACTCATTTAAACAACTTTGGATGAAAGAGAATCGAACCTGCAACCCTCTCTGTAGGTTGCTACAGAGATCAGCCACAGTGCATTACCATGCTGACCTATCGATCTGACTTTAATAAAATAAAAGTTTAAGCTAATACCAAGATACCATCCAAATAAGGAAGCACCACAATAACCTATTGTCCGAATACAGAAAGAAGGGCACTAAGAACCTCTAAAACGATTCATAAAGCTGTCGCTAGACCCCATGGAAAAGCGACAAATTGGTAAATCTTATCTAAAAAAGAGAATCTCAGAATCCACAAGTGGTCTGAATGAAATAAAATATGAGGATAAACATCCTGTAAAATGAAGTGGACATGAAATGATCTTGCTGAGCAAAAAGGCATAATAGTCCTTATAATTGCCAACTTAAAAGTTGAGACTCTAACAAAACAATATAAAAGTCTTCAGATCCAAGATTGGACTGAATAAACCTTCCTTCTTTGGGACAAAAAATAGAATTGAATAGAAACCCAAACCCTGTTCCTGCTAAAATAACTGGTATAATCACTCCTGAAAAAAATTCAGAGTGTACTGAGAGAGAAAGATTCTTCCCATAGAAGGTCTTATTCTAAAAATCTATTCAAACCCTAAGAATAATATAGATTTTGGACTGAGTTTATTAAAAAACAATTTAATCTGTCCTCCACCAGAAGGACTGGTTTAAAAACTGCACCTTCATGCAGTCTAACTACTAATTATATAGTGTTTTTCTCCCAGAAGGATACAAAAACGCTTTTTCAGTGCTTACCAAATTAGCAGCTGATAAAAACAGTTATTACCCAAATGAATGGTACACAATACATTGAATTCAGAAGGCAGAAAAGTCTGAATTAACCCTTCCGGGAACAAGCGTTTGTAGTCAGGACATTCACTAACTGATCTACATCACCGGACTAAAAGTAGGGCAGAAAAACTCTAAACCTTCAGAATAAGTGGAGATAATAGAAATCAAACAAGATAGAGATAATAAAATATATTTGAAACCATAATAATAGATATAGTAAACATAATTAAATGAATACATCTGAAGTAAATAAACAGAGTTATATACTTGAGAATCTGAAACTGCTTATGCTAACTGTTCAACAAAGGAAAAAAGAACAGTAATGTCAGCCACAGATAATGCTGAGCTAAAAATATAAATAGTACGTGAATATGCTCTACTAAGGTTATATTCAAATTCTAAAGAATCCTAAAAATAAGTACCAATTTCCATAGAAATAATAGTACAAGAGGGAATCACGATAACCATTCTCTAGAATATATTACAGATATTATATTGAATAGGAAAAAACCTCAAGAGCAAAAATCTTAAAATCCAGATTTGAAAAGAATTAATAACATAGTTAATAGGAGGACTAGACTCCTAAAAGCTATAAATAACAATTTCCTTAACAACAAACAAAAAAATGTTCAATTGAAAAATAAGGAGAATTTTAAACAAAGTGTCTGATACAGGATCCTTTGAGCCAAAGAAACCTTCATCAGTAAAATAAACTTAAGTATGCTGTCGGTCAGAACAAAATGAATTAACAATTTTGAAAAGACCTCGTAAGTTTACTTAAAGGCATAATAGCAGTCATAACCTTTATAATATAAGCAATAGAGGGAGAGGGGTAAAATAACTAAATTTTGGCACCAAGAATGACGCATTACACAAAAATAAGTTTAAATTTTTGGTGCAAAACTAACACCAGAAAATAACACAACTCGTGTCATAACAAACGCGATTTCACGCAAAAAGAACTAGCGTCAACTTCGCACCAAAAAAATTTTGCGGCAAGAATGACGCAATCAAAAACAGTATTTTGCGTCCTCTCGAGCCTTGATATGGCCGCATAAAAATGAATAACAAGTCAAATTTAGAAAAAGACTGAACCCCAGGTAAGAAAAAATGTTTAAATAAACTTTGCAAACATGATTCCTATACTGAAACTGTTTAGACTGCAAAGAGAAATATACATAGACCTGACTCATGGCAAATATAAGTAAATACATATATTTAGAACTTTATATAAATACATAAAGCGCCAACCATAGCTGAGTGTCTTAAAATAATGATACATACTTACCGAAAGACACACATCCCCATATAGCAGATAGCCAAACCAGTACTGAAAACTATCAGCAGAGGTAATGGTATAAGAGTATATCGTCAATCTGAAAAGGGAGGTAGGAGATGAATCCCTATGGCCGATAACAGAAACCTTGAAAAGATTTCCTGCGAGGGAAACCATAAAAACTCAATAGAAGATACTCTCTTCACATCCCTCTAACAAACACTGTACTCTAAGAGGAATTGGGCTTCAGAATGCTTAGATGCGCTTAACGTAGAAGAAAAAAAAAAAATCAAGCACAGACTTACTCCACCACCATAGGAGGCAAAGTTTGTAAAACTGAATTGTGGGTGTGGTGAGGGTGTATTTGTAGGCATTTTGAGGTTTGGGAAACTGCCCCTCCTGGTAGGAATGTATATCCCATACGTCACTAGCTCATGGACTCTTGCCAATTACATGAAAGAAAGTTCCTTTACATTGCGGTCTATGGGAACTGTGTGTTCCCAGTAAATATATATGTATATGCTTATAAACATATATTGTCAGGGTTACTGATTACTATTGACACTGTCCCTTTAAGCTTTCCTTATATAAAGCACTTCCCCCAGCAATCATGGCTGGTTAATTGAGAAAATTACTTTGCTTTTGACTCTCAGTGAGAGTATTCCTCGCTCTCAAGTATTCTGCACCATATCCTACCTAAAAAGAGTTTCCAAACCTTGGAGTATTCAAGTTTGCTTGCTATCCGCAAGCCAGGACCAATTTCTACTCACCACCTCTAGAAATCAACTACCGCAACACTTCATCGCTACGTGCAATTCTTACCTGAAGCTGTCACAGGAAAGCAGGCTCTCCAACTTCGCCTCAGACACTGCACACCGATAAGCGGTTACGTCATCAGCTACAGCCGACAACCGCACTCCCTCTGAGATCCACGCTACCGCTCACAGCAAACGGAGTGAAGGCTAAGGCTCCTGGATTCAGGTCAGACTTATTATTTCCATTACCAAACACTGTGGTCATATCTAAAGGCGAACTATATCAACTAAATCAAGCTGAGCATTATTATTTGTTTGCATTAGTTAAGTGTTGAAATTACTTAATTTATGTATCTGCCCTGAAGGTAGTAAACAGTTTATGAAGTTAATAAACTGTCACTTAATTGGGCAAATATTAAAACATTTGGGAAGCAATTATTACAAATTCATCAAGCTTCTCTTATGTAACAACCATAACTTTAAAGGCATTTCCTGCTATTAAGTTGATTACTAGTGACAAGGATTCAGTTCAAATCCTGCTGTTACATAATTAACCAGCCTTAAAAAAGCAAGGATTGTGTGTTTGTGTACACATAACTATCCTATATCAAACACTTCATTGTTTAGAAGGAGTTATGGAACAAGACCCTTTAAGTGATAGAGTACAAGTCCTTTCAGACAGATTGGAAGCTCTATCTGGATCTTTCCACAAATTACAAGTGGAGAATCAGGCTTTGAAAGCCTGCTTAAGAGAGACTCTTGCACCTAAACCTGCCAGTGCAGATTCTACCCCAAAACCCATGGTCTCCCCTCCAGAAAAATTATCTGGTGACCGATCACGATATAGAGAGTTTAGGAACTCTTGCATGTTGCTTTTTGAAATTAAGCCTCATACTTATCCCTCTGAAAGGTCAAGAGTGCTCACTGTGATATCTTACTTGAGGGGGGAACCCAGGGCCTGGGCTGACACTTTTTTTGAAAATGAGGATTCAATTCTAGGATCACTAGCTGAGTTCTTTAATCAAATGTCAGCATTATATGATGACCCTTTCAAGCAGGTTACAGCTGAAAACGTACTTAGATCTCTAAAACAAAGGAAGAACCCAGTGGAGACATATATAAAGCAATTCAAAATTTCCGCCCGTGACTCTGAATGGAATGAGGTTTCACTTAAAACTCAATACCGCTTAGGGTTGTCTGAAGAAATAAAAGATGAACTCTCGCGCACAGGCATCCCTGATTCATTGGAGGATTTCTTCACCCTTACTATTAACATAGATAGACGCCTTAGGGAACGCCGCACTGAAAAAGCTAGCGGTACAAGGAACTTCCCTTCTACAGCCGTTTACCAAACTAAGGAAACCCCTCAACCTATGGACATAGGATTTATGAAGGGTCCCCTCTCCTCTCAGGAGAAAACTAGGAGGAAGTTGCACAGTTTGTGCATGTATTGTGCCTGCCCCACACATGAAGTAAAGGACTGCCCAGTCCTCGCTAAGAATAAGAAGGGTAGGTTGCCTAGATTATCCGAATTTCTTCTCATGAAAATTATTAAACCCTCATATCTAACTATACCTATTGTCTTACACTGGGATCAAGTCCGGATAACCACTGAAGCTATTCTGGACACTGGGTCTTGCAGAAATTTTGTTGATCTTTCTTTTGTGAAATGGAATAAAATACCATTAGTGTGTAAGCAAACTCCGGTCTCTGTGAAGGTCATTGATGGCTTATTTCTTAAATCTGGTCCTGTTACACACCAGCCCATACTATTACAGGTAACATCTTGCACACAGATCACAGAAACACTCACTTTTGACGTAATATCCTCTCCAATGTTTGATGTAATACTTGGTATTAATTGGTTTTGCAACCATAAACCTGTTATCAACTGGAGTGATCTTAGCTTATCTTTCCCTCATCTCACTCAAGATAGTACAGTACGTCATCTTTTAATATTGTTATGCTGCTGGTTGATGACAATCTGTTGCCTAAGCAATATGCAGACTTTTCAGATGTTTTTAATAAAAAAAGACGCTGAAAGTTTGCCTCCCCATAGGGATTATGATTGTCCCATTGATTTACTCCCAGGAGTTTCAATACCTTACGGACATATATACCCCCTTTCCAAACCAGAATTAGAATGCCTTAAAAATTATATTGACGAAAATCTTAGAAAGGGTTTCATAAGACCTAGCACCTCTCCTGCAGGTGCAGGCATATTCTTTGTCACCAATAAAGATGGCACGTTAAGACCCATTATCGATTACAGGGAATTAAATAGGGGTACTAGAAAAAACAGGTATCCCCTCCCACTGATCCCTGAGTTAATTAAAAGATTATGAGGGGCCTCAATTTTCACAAAATTGGATCTTCGAGGTGCCTATAATCTTATACAAATGAGAGCTGGTGACGAATGGCTCACTGCTTTTCGGACAAGATATGGGCTATTCGAATATACATTCGGTCTATGCAATGCCCCAGCAACATTCCAATGCTTAATCAATGATCTCTTCAGAGATATTTTGGACGTATACATTGTTGTCTATTTAGACGATATTCTAATTTACTCACAAAATTTAGATCAACATATCATGTCAGAGAGGTACTCACTAGGTTACGAAAGAATAACTTATATGCAAAACTGGAAAAATGTATTTTTGAGTCTAATAATATTTCCTTCCTGGGTTATGATATCTCCCCTGTCGGAATTAAGATGCAAGACGAAGAAGTTCAGGCTATTCATAACTGGCCAGTTCCTCAATCAAAGAAAGATGTTCAACGTTTCCTAGGCTTTTTAAATTATTACAGGAAATTTATTTCTGGATTTGCTGCTATTACCAAACCTCTAACAGAACTTACCAAATTAAATCTCCCTTTCAGGTGGACAAGTCAAACCCAAGAGGTATTCGATTTCTTAAAAAGTAAATTCACTACCGCACCCATTCTTCAATACTCTGACCTAGAAAAACAATTTATCCTAGAGGTTGACGCTTTAGAGTTCGCCATTGGGGCAGTCCTTTCACAACGGAGATCGTTTAAGGATCCGTTACATCCGGTTGTGTTCTTCTCTAGATTGATGCAACAAGCAGAATTAAATTACCCAGTTGTCGAGAAGGAATTACTTGCAATAAAGTGTTCCTTCGATCAATGGAGACACTTGCTGGAGGGGGCTACACAACCAACGGTCATATATACTGACCACAAAAACTTGCAATACCTACAATCCAATCGAACTCTATCCTCCAGACAATTACGCTGGAGTCTTTACTTTTCTCGTTTTCACTATATCATTACTTACAGGCCAGGTGCAAAGATTGGCAAGGCTGACGCCCTCTCCCGACAAGGATCTAAACCCACAATACCAAGCATTCCTTCTACTATTGTCCCTAAGGATTCTATCATTGGAGTTATAACAAGTCTAACGACTTTGCTAAAAGATGCAACCGCTATCAATTCATCAGTACCCCATACTGATCTCACCTGTAATTCTGACGGATTACTTTGCAAGGAAGGGAAGTTATATATACCTCCAACTATTAGACCCTCAATCTTAAAAGAAGTCCATGAATCCCCCCTTGCTGGACACATGGGAAGGGATAAAACTTCTCATTTATTAAAGCGTTCCTTTTGGTGGCCTTCTCTTAACCATGATCTCATGGAATATATCTCTAAATGCATTATATGTGCAACCTCCAAACCTTCAAAACAACTTCCTATGGGCCTTTTACAACCTTTACCGGTACCACAAATACCCTGGGAGGCGGTCTCTTTGGACTTTATTGTTGATTTACCTGTCTCTAACAATTACACCACCATAATTGTTGTAACTGATCTGTTTTCAAAAATGGCTCATTTTACACTGATTGCTTCACTACCCACTTCTAAGATCACAAGTGAATTGTTCATTCAAAATATAGTAAGATTACATGGTATTCTCAAAACCATTCTTAGTGACCGTGGAACCCAATTCCCTTCTAAGTTTTGGAGGAATTTGTGTACTGCTCTGCACATTGAACAAAAACTCACCACTGCCTACCATCCTCAAACAAATGGACAGACGGAGAGGGTGAATCAGTGGCTTGAGCAGTACCTGCGCTGCTTCTGCTCTCACCAACAAAATTCTTGGGCCACCTATTTACCCCTAGCAGAATTTGCATACAATAATAACAAAAGTTCTACCACTGGCACATCCCCATTCTTTGTTAACTACGGTTTACATCCTAACTTTACCCTTCTTCCGAAAATTGATACACCATGCCCACAGGTTAATGATCTTGTCAACGACATTTCTGCTAACTTCTCCAATTCGTGAACATATACATCAGACACAAGCTTCACAATGTAGGTACTACGACCTCTGCCACCGACCTAGTCCACAATACTCCATAGGACAACAAGTATGGCTCTCCACCAAGAACCTCAGGATACCATATCCATGCAGGAAATTAGGTATACTCTTTGGGTCCTTACCCTATCATCCGTGTCAATGGATCCACAACGGTTACTCTACAACTACCACCCACCTTCAAGATACATCCGACTTTCCATGTGTCTCTAATCAAACCTTGTAGCTTGCCCGTATCCGATACTACTTCTGCTGATCCAATACCTACTCCTACCTCTGATGTGGAGTATGAGATTCACAGCATCTTGGATTCTAGACTCTGTCAAGGGAATCTCTTTTATTTGATACATTGGAAAGGGTTTGGACATGAGGATGATTCCTGGGAGCCTGCTTCAAACATTTCTGCTCCTCGTCTCGTCTCTATCTTCCACAGACGTAACCCTGATCGTCCCAGACCTTGAACCTCGCTGTGGTTCTTTTTTTGGGGGGGGGCTCTGTCAGGGTTACTGATTACTATTGACACTGTCCCTTTAAGCTTTCCTTATATAAAGCACTTCCTCCAGCAATCATGGCTGGTTAATTGAGAAAATTACTTTGCTTTTGACTCTCAGTGAGAGTATTCCTCGCTCTCAAGTATTCTGCACCATATCCTACCTAAAAAGAATTTCCAAACCTTGGAGTATTCAAGTTTGCTTGCTATCCGCAAGCCAGGACCAATTTCTACTCACTGCCTCTAGAAATCAACTACTGCAACACTTCATCGCTACGTTCGATTCTTACCTGAAGCTGTCACAGGAAAGCAGGCTCTCCAACTTCGCCTCAGACACTGCGCACCGATAAGCGGTGATGTCATCAGCTACAGCCGACAACCGCTCTCCCTCTGAGGTCCACGCTACCGGTCACAGCAAACGGAGTGAAGACTAAGGCTCCTGGATTCAGGTCAGACTTATTATTTCCATTACCAAACACTGTGGTCATATCTAAAGGTGAACTATATCAACTAAATCAAGCTGAGCATTATTATTTGTTTGCATTACTTAAGTGTTGAAATTACTTAATTTATGTATCTGCCCTGAAGGTAATAAACAGTTTATGAAGTTAATAAACTGTCACTTAATTGGGCAAATATTAAAACATTTGGGAAGCAATTATTACAAATTCATCAAGCTTCTCTTATGTAACAACCATAACTTTAAATGCATTTCCTGCTATTAAGTTGATTACTAGTGACAAGGATTCAGTTCAAATCCTGCTGTTACATATATATTTATGTGTATATACACATATTAACACCTAAATATATACAGTATGTATATTAGTATACACAAATATATTTACTAACTGCTGCCCATCAATGTGCTACTTAACACTTTGGTTCTGATGCCGTCATCAGAACGAGGTTCCCAGTGGAGCCTATGGAAGCATGCTCTCTGGACTATTAAGTATAAATGACCACAAACTTAATAAAGATATTTTTTTAAGAATAATATACCACTTGAGTAAGCCTGTAGCTGATAATTAAGAAGCAGCAGTCACCTTAACCTACTATGCCAACTCTTAAGTGCATTTCTCAATCCCCCCGGACTTCTCTCACTCATGTGATTGACAGCTGGTGACATTGCAAAAAAAATGCCCGTCCTTAACCGCCCGGCCTTGTTACCTAGAGCCGTATGTCGACAGTAATTAAACATAAGTACACTAGCTGAAGGTACTTTATTATATGATTAAACATTCATATCATAGACAATTGTACATATGTATATTGTAAATTAAATTCTTACCAGATTTCAATGATGTTTGATGTTCTTACAATAAATGGAACAGGGCAAGTGAATTCACTGCAGATTGACTTTACTGTTGTGTAAAGCAGATAGTCTAATCTGCAAACCACAAAATCTTCCTCACCTCCATATGCATCCCAGACAGTTTTACCTTGGAAATGATCAAATTGATTTAGCTTTCTAGTTTTATTTTGAACCAATCCTTTTTCAGGAAATGCTGGTGAACATTAATTAGTGAAGCAATACTCGAGTCTTTGAACTTAATCTATTAAATTCTGCAAAAATATGATGGTGTTTTTTCGTGGCCAAATGAATAACAAATAACAGGTTGTCTATTGTACACGTATTACGTAGAATCAACATTTTTCTTCCAAACTTTCCTTTACCCAACCACGGAGGGAAATCTGAAATTGTAGTTATCATAACTTTTGCAGCTGGTGGATGATAGTACTTTGCTTTCTTGTCTGTTTTTTTTTTCCTTTTCTGACACTTTTCCTCTTGACTGAGAGGTTCAACATGAAAGTCGGTTAAATCTTGACAACCCTTCTTTTTATTACAGTTTGTTTCCTCTTCTTGCATAATATTTAGCTGGTTTGTTTCAAACCTTTTTTTTAAAGGATTGTTTTGACTTTTAGAGAAAAGTGTTCAAACCAGTCTCACGTAATCTACCCTGTAGCAATTCATGCATTACTTGTAAAAAATCTCCTGGCCTTCGATGTAGGCGGTCACTTAAGATTACTTTCTTGGTCGTACGAAACCAGTTTTCCACCTCTGAATTTGTGTCCCTTGTTTGGCCAGGTTTCAGTTGTGCTAACATGATACCGCTCCACAATGGTAATGTTCCTGAGTATGTTTCTAAAATATAAACAAATGAGGGACAAAAAGATAAGTTTGTTGTGGCAGTTTCCTCATTTTTGCTATTGAGCTGAGCTTTTATTTTGGATTCCATGATTATTTTAATAAATATTTTTGAAAACAGAGAATTTTCTTGACGTTTCTTTCATTTTCAGTACTCTCTTCGAAGTCATCACACATTGTGTTATCAAATGTTTTTTTAAATGGTTTAATTCTTGTTTTTGAACAGCATTTATTAGCATTGCTTTATACTTTTTGCAGTTCCTTGATTCCATTTTTGAAAAATATACATATGCCTTTAAATAAATATGGTTTTTAATATATTAATATTTAATATATTTTATGTCAGTTGCATTTTGCAATAATGCAAATAAATATAGAAATTGTTCTTTTGCATGCTTGCTTACATTTGTTCTGTGAACTTTCATGCTTATAAGTTTTATCATATGTGCTACGCAAATATGTAGTACAGTTAACTAAAGTAATTGTTTTTCTTCACAAACTGATAGGCATTTGTTTAAATAAGCCATAATTGTCAAATGGTTAAAGGATTCTAGACAGGCATGAATTAATGCCCAGCTGAAGTCAACTTCGATTTTTTTGTGGTCTACGTTTCTGCTTGCACACATTAAAAAAATCACGACACATGCAAGCTAACCAATGCTGGCTTGTTGGTGTGTTTTGGTCAGAGGACAACATTTCTGCCATTGGGAAGGTGCACTTTGTTTTCTGTAAGTGAATGCACAAAGCATAATATAGTATCTGTTTTTTTATTTCTGGTGTGGTTTCTTTATAACAGAACCAGTAGCATCTAAATGCAACCAACAACTTTTAGATTTTGCAAGTCTTTTAGCATATATAACTGGGTATCATAATACATGTGTATGACAAATGGGACCATACATTTATACTAAATATATAGTCAGTATATGGCTGGGTTATAATATTATATTTAATAATTCTTTATAACAAACCTCCAATAAAATGCATATACAAAACAATTAAAATTAATATAAATTCCTAAATTCTTTATATTAGTTAAAGTTATAAACACATTGAATTATATTTATAGAAAACCAGATTATGAATCAGATGATACACACTTATGCTGTTATAATATCCTAACAAAGATCATAAAAATATATCTTGACAATTTACCTTATTCACAATAAACGCATTAAAATACCACAATGAAATACCAGAGTATGGATCACTAACTTTAACAGTGCTTAGTTAAGCAATAGAACTTAATGCACACTAGAGAGATTTACTTACAATAGTAGGCCTGACATAGAAATATGCAACATAAAGGACATTCATCTAGCAAATACATTAATTACTTAGCATACAAAGACTAGTTTTAAACTACACAGGGCTATGAAACACAAGCATGAAATACAACTGTGCCCTTTTAAAATTACTAACTGCAATCTAGTTATAGTTACCAAATACCTTTGATTTAAATTTTATATTTATCGCATATACTTTACCAAAAATAACCAAATCAATATTTCAGCTTTCAAAACTTCTTGTTTCACCTCATATGAATAAGGGTATTGCAATATGGATAATAAAAAGGTAGCCCAATTTTGCTTATAGTGACTGTGTTCCAACGCAGCAAGTTATCAGTCAAAAATTCAGCAAACAGTCAGCCAGCCAGCCTCTTCTATCCTCTTGTATGAGGTTATATCATGTGATAATCCCCTCCCTTTATTATTCTAATCATCGGTCAAACAATATGATAGGCCCGCAGAGCTTGTCTCTGATTCGCCCTTGGATCTGAACATCTCATAGGTTATTTTGGAAAACACTTTCCTGAGCAGCCAAATGCCTTTTGGCTGCAATACCATTTTTGAACCATAGGTGGCCGCATATATACAGAAATGCAGTTTTATCATCAATGCTGCTATAGTTTAATATGGATTCATATATATATTTTTACAATGTATTATATTTTCTAGTATTAATAAGTCTCATGTTCCATGTTTAGTGGACCACGTCACACCACTCATCCTGAGCATTTTAAGACCATATATGATATATTTATCATAATACAAAGTAATTATTATCTTATACATTTAAAATCTGTGGGTATTTAAAAGGATTTTAATACTTTTTAGCATGGATCCAATTAATATCTCAGCCATCATCTTAACATCACATACATACCTTGAGATCAGCAAACATATGTGGTTTTATATTTATTATTATTCCATATAAATATTTCATATCTGCATGACACTCTTTAAAACACAAACCACATATGTATCAGCTTGTTTGTCATCAGAAAGTTCAGTTTTTTAAATGTAACAGCAGTGCTTAAATATTTCACAGGAGAACGATAAATTTCCTTTATACTCTTTCAAAGTCTTTTTATGTAATAGTCTCTTATGAGTGCAACTTTCTAACCACTCATAACATAAAGGGGCTCTTACCTCGTATGCTATGATGTATTGCGGAGGCGGCTTCTTAGTTCAAGCCTTACCTGAGCCTTCCACTTTAGTTACCGGGTATCTTAGAAAGTGCCCGTATGATTTTGTTGTTTAGATGTTAAGCTGCAGCTTTATGTAGAACTCTGGTCCAGGCTGTAAGTGTTTTGATATTAGTGGATTTAATTCTTTTTAATCTTGTAGTCTTTGTACTGACATGCAATCTAGGATCTTGTTTAGTCTGTTTTTTAAAAAAATTTCACTTGAGATTTTACGAAGTACTTCTATTGGTTTTATAGAATTGTTATTACCAATTATAAGTTCTTTTGCATTTGCAAGTTGTTTTGTATATAGCAACATAGGTCTCATTTCTTTAAGCTGCGTCTTTAGTTTCTTTCTTCCCATCGGGTAAATCTCTTGAAATATTTTTTCTTTGAGGGATTTATGGAACATTAACATCTACTGTGAAAGATACTAGTCTATCTTTCTTTTTTGGTTTTCTGAGTAATGAAATATATTGTGTACATCCAGCAAATATACTGTACATTGTGGTTTGGCATGCCAATAATTTGCATTTTGCTTTCTTGAATGTGTTGTTTTTACTCTATTGTATGTATATTTATTAATGCACAAGTTATTTTTTTTCAGCTTTTTTTTTTTACTTTGAATATTCTTCCAACCAGTTTTTAGAATACGCTAACCTTGACTTTTTTCAGGTTTTTGTTCTGTTCCATTCTTCCATGTATATAGTGATAGCACATTTGGATGGGCTATACCCTGCTATATTTGTCTTATTGTATCATCATTTCCATTGTTTCATCTTTAAAATTATTATTAATTTCACATTCAGATACTGTAGATTAATTGTTAATAGTAAAATTATCATCTATTTGAGATACCCTGTTTTCATTTATTTGAAATGGTGGTTTAATATAAACATTTTCTTTTGATTCTACTATTTTAAAATGTGAAATGCCACTAGTATCTGCAGCGTCCATCATAATGCAGTCTCTGCTTTTTTTCTGTAACATTTGAACATTTAGTTTCATCAAGATTGTCTTAAGAGACAAAAAATGATGATCTGCTTTTTTTGTTGTATTTGTTCAATTTCATTTTATTTCTAGATTTTCCTTTTTGCTTACATGAGGGCAAAATTACTTGTTTATATTCAATAGTTTTATATCCAACACATGCAGGATGAAACCAATCTTTACATAGACTTCACTGTGCATAAGGTTATTTTGGATTGTTTGTCTGTCTACAGACATAATACAATTTATCATCATATTTTTCATTATCATTAAAAACATAATTGGCTTTAGATTCCTCCTGAATAAGACTTACTTGCTGTGGCATAGCTGCAGCTATTTGGTTTTTCTGCATTGTTGTTTCAGCTCTTGTGCGTATTTTCCTGCGGTCATCATGCCAAATTTGATAGAGCCATTTTCTTGTAGATAAATTGTTTACTTAAAGTAATAATGCCATTTTACCCCACACAGAACTTGTTTGACGGTATCCATCCTTTTCTAGTTGACATTGATTTTTAATAAAGAGCTCTATAATTTTCTTTTCTGTCTCTATTTTGGTCTGGAAATACTTTCCACACCATGGTCCTCACTTTTTACTACCTGCAGTGAACTACACACAGTAAACAAGAAAAGATCTCAATGGACATAGTTAAGTGAATTGTAGAATATTGCTACAATCTCAAATATTCAAACTCACTGACATTTTTTGTTTGCTATTGAGTGTAAAACTGATGATCATAAAAGCAGACACTATTTAATTACTCATAAGAGAAAAAAAAAAAAAGTTTTTTACCATGCCAGAACTCCCATACTCATTGAATAGAGAGGGTCGATAAACAAAGTAACAAAAAATGTAATCAATCATCTTTAAACTTAACTCTATATTGACACTCTCCAACATAGAGCTAGATCATATTACAGTAAATATAACACTGACACTAAGAACAAAAAATCTCCATAGACTTAAATGTAAAACACTATTATAAAAAATGTACTAAAGCTACCTTTAGTTGTTTATACTTCAATTGTACTGCTCTTTCTGATAGATATTCACAAAAAATGAGCATGGTAAGCAGTTCTAGAAAATAATTTGCAGAAAATATACTGTCACGGATACCGGGTTGCAAGGGTTAAACCCCTACCCCCTACAACCTTTGGGCTCCTCAGAGCAAGCGCGATTCCCCAGACCTTCTGTTCCTGTTTGTTTGTGTATTGAATGTCGTCTTGGAAGAGCTGGTCGCGGACCGTCACTTCCCCCTTCGGCCGGTCGGGCCCCTGGAACTACCGGTCGGCCGCATCATCCAGGATTACCAGTGCCCTTTGACCCAGGTCTCTCCAGTGGCCCTTTTTTCCCCAGAGCTCCGCTCTTCTGGGGTTGGCTGCCTCTCAGGGTGGCCCAGAGGTGGGGTGATTGCCGGAAGGGAGCTCCCTTGGGAACCGGGGGTTCCGGTTCCCCCTATAACCCCTATTCTCCCCGGACTTCCAGGTGGAGGGTTTAAGGCAGAGCTAGCTAGTCTGGGTAGCTGGAGTCTGCCACAGGGTGGGACCCTGAGTACTGCTGCTGAATGAAGATCTTCCAGCATCTTGTCTACGTATATGTAATATTGAGTGAGAAACTAATGAAAGGGGCGGTACAGTCCCAATGCTGGAATCTGTATGGTTGAAGCTTAGAATGATGTCATCATATTAGCAACATGCCTGTCTAGTTTGCAAATCTTCGTTCTGTTGTATTTTGCAACATTCTTATTGTGTGATGATTAAAAAGATAAATGTGTGCTGTGATGTGTGTTATGTACATATATGTATGTATTGTGGGATGTGTGTTATGTACATATATGTATGTATTGTGATTCTCTCCCACGTCTGTTCATTTATTGTTGTTCCTTCCAAAAAATTGACAACTATAATATTTTCTAAGGATATCTTATTATTCTACGGAATTCCTAATATTATATTATGAGTAAATTGTGATGTTAAAGGGACACTAAAGCCATAATTTCTCTTTCATGATTCAGAGAGAGAGAATCCAATGTTAAACAACCTTCCAATGTACTTGTATGATGATCATTGTTTCTATATCGTTTGTTGAATAAATAGCAATGCACATGTGTGAGGCAACGACAAAAGGCATGCTATAATAGACGTAAATGAGACAAGTGTTTAAAATTGCCTACTGTTTCTGAATAATGAAATCTTAAAAAGTATTTTTTATGTTCGTTTAAATATGTTCATTCTTGAAACAGATTTCGTATTGGTGATGATAGAATTGATCGTGATTTATAGTTGATGTAATGTGATTTCCTAAAAAGAATTTGATGTTGTAGTGATGTTCACACAAGTAAAACACATAACTCCAGTGGCAAATAGTCTATTTCTTGATCTATTTGTCATTGCGGGACTAACGCAAGATTTAATGAATTAGCTCCACAATTATAATGCTGCCATTACAAGTTTTCAAAGATAAAAATATCCCTTGCATTACGGAAAGAGGCCAGTCGCGTAATCCCCATAGAAGTCAATGAAGGCTAGAAATTGCATGAAAACAACTTCCAACACTTCTGTTGAGCATAAAGTGAGTGACGTCATGTCATTCTATGAAAAAGTACCGAAATCGTGTTAATTTCATATTAAAAAAATGTTTTGTGTATGTAATGTGCTGTATATTGTTTGTATGTATCAGTTTCTGTATGCATATGATGATATTTGTACGTAGATGTAACTAAATGAGTGCATGTTCATGTATGTCTACGTAAGTCAATGTAAAATTTGTTTTTGTGCATTTTTTTTTAACACCCGAGATCTCGTATATTTTATTCGTTATATTTTTTTTCCAAATTTAAAAAAAATAAAAATAAAATTGTAGAGTGTTTGAGTGTAAGTGTACTTTGTATAATATTTTTAAAGTGATTTGTGAATGGTTTTGGTAACAATCTATCAATAACTACTGGTCTGGAAGAGCGTTATGGATTTGAGCGTAGATGGGGATTTTTGTGGCGCTACAGAAACTTGTAAAGGCAGCTTTAGGGAAAAGGATGCGCTATGGCCCATAACGCTGATATTTGAGTCATAACGCAAAACTCGTAATCTATGTGTAAATTAGTTAATGTTGGATGTTTGTTAGTAGGTACTAGTCTCAACTATTATGTTGTATCGGTAACATTATCTGTAGTAACACGTTTATTATGTAGCTGATGCAAAATGTACGTAGCTAAATAATTCAGACAAAATATACTACTATTAAATGTGCTTTCATAAATGATGATAATAAAAAAAATTGGGGTGGGGAGTTAGATGTTTGTGACTTTTCCTAAATTTTTACTTTTTTGTTTTATCTCCTAGTTAGGTGTCTATAGTACTCAGTTATAGTTTCTAGATCTATATTATTATATTGTAGTGTCAAAATTCAATGGCATCACATAGAAGATATTACAACAATATTTTACTGTTAGCGTTGGTTATTGTTTCCATATATAAGCTGCATTTTCTTATTTCATGTCTTTTGAGGGTGCGCAAAACAACTCTTTTATACCATTGGGTTAGATTTGCTAAGTGCTTTGAAATGCTTGTTTTCTTCTAAAAATTGAATGTTGAATGTTACTGAATGTTAAATAAAATGGGGACGGGGTTAAGCTTAACACTTAACTAACTTTTCATACACTTGTAAAATGGAGTAAGGAAGTTGAATTGGTTAAATATTTACAGTTAAATCTTTTCACCAACAATGTAAACGTGTCCTTATTTAGGTAGGTCTTAAGACTATAAAACTAAAAGATGATATGATCTCTTGGGAGCTATATGTTTTGGTATATATTGTCACTAGAAGTTCCTAAATACAGTATATTGTTTAAAAGTTTCCCATAGCTCCTTACTAGAGCTTAAAACAAGAACCAGTTCATGTAAATAGCATTACAATGGTAGCTAATGCATGACATGATGTATACGATAAATTAATTCTTATAAAAACATATAGACCAAGATTACAACATAGAACTATTAAGAATCACTTGCATAGAATCCATAATGTTTGCCGTCTTGTGCTTCCATTACAAGTAAAGTAAGCTCTAAGGTTATTGTTACTGGTAAAATTACCTTTTGCATGGATGTGGAATGACATCAGCTCATGTTACTTCTCCTCAACCAATAGATATTTATAGCAAATATATTTCTAAAATGTTCTCACACACACCCACTTCAATTTGCTGCATCCTTTTGGTTCCCTTGCATGGGCAATTAAAAGAGCAGTCATTAGCTTCACGATGACAGAGATTACAAGTTTCACGTTATGGCTCAGTGTATATAGCACGAGCTTGAAAAGAAAATTGTTTCCTTTCGCGTTAACACAAATACTGCAAATAAGCTCACTAGCGTATTTCAGACAGCGTAATGTATTCCCCTATAGAGATCAATGGAGGCAAAAAAAAGATTTTTAATCTAACAATCGACATTGCACGAACTACACAAAACAGCAAATCATGTAAAATATTCAAACACCAATCGTTCACACAACAAAGCATATTCACATTAAACTATTACAAATATTTACACAAAATACTCCATTCAAATATTTATATAAAAGGATGATTTTGAAAATACGTTTGGATCTGCTTAATGGTAGGGGAAAAAATAATTACACCCTTCTACACAACCAAAGGAAAGATTTGCATTAGCGATTACTAAATATTTCCAAAAAAATACTTGTTTATAACAGTTAACAAAAACAATATGGTCAAATGTTATTTTGATTTTGCAATCCAAAATATGAGCATGCACAAATTCAAACAACTACTCTACATTGCACACCTAGAAATCTTCACAACAGCACACCTGTACCTCATTTACATTGCAAACCGGTAAATCATTTACTCATTTACATGGGGTATATAATCATGCTCTTAAAATGGATGTCATGAAACATAAAATAGTTGTTGGATAGTAGGAACTAGACAGCCTCACACAGGAACAACTTAAAATCAACTGAGTAATTTGTGCGATTGTTTAAAAAGAATACTATTGCCTGAATCCGTAAACAATGGGGAATGTTTGAGTACAGTGATACTGCATCTATCACCACCCACCTATTGTTTAGGGATTCAGGCAATAGCATTCTGTTTAAACAATTGCACACATTACTCAGTTGAGTTTAAGTTGTCCCTGTGTGAGGCTGTCGAGTTCCTACTATCCCACAACTATTTTATGTTTGATGGAGAATACTACTTGCAGATATGTGGTACAGCAATGGGGGCAAAATTTGCCCCCTCTTTTGCAAATTTTTTTGTGGGAGCTGGGCAGCCTCTACAGCAGCAATTGTCCTTTTACTGATAATATTTGCATGTATATGCGTTTTTATTGATGATCTCATCTTTATCACTAAAGGTGACTTTGACTTTGAGAATTTCTTACATTATGTTAACAGTAATGATTTAGGACTAAGATTTACAGGAGAAATACAAAATATCATAATACAATTCTTGGACTTCTCATTGGTTGGTTCAGTCGAATCCAACATGATTTTCACAGATACTAAAACTACGGCTGGCAATACAATTCTTCATGCAAAGTCTTGCCACCCAAAGCATTTAATTTGATCAATACCAAGAAGCCAATTCTTAAGGCTGAGAAGAAATACCAACTCAGATAAGTTGTTTGACCTTCAATCACATCCGCTTATAGATAGACTTAGTGCTAGGGGATATGATCCTCATGAATTTCAAAAGACTTTTCATGAAGTCAAGAATAATTATGTGACTACACAGACTAGTTTGTCTCACAAACAGTCTAAGGAGAATACTTTCAGCAAAGAAACTATAGTTTTTTTCAACTGAGTTTTTACTACAGTATAATGATCTGTATAAAATTATCAAAAAGAACTTGCAAATTTTGAAGGGAGATGAAATGCTCTTGGATGTGGTAGATAAGATCAAATTCGTTTCCAAAAAAGCACCAAGCCTGGCAAATAAACTTTCTCCTAGTATGAATAATAGTAGCTCAATTAGAGTAGAAGGTAATTGGTTGACAAAGAAGGGAACCTTTAAATGTTTGTCTCGAAACTGTGCAACTTGTGCAGTAATCTCGACAGGTGTATCCTTCAGGAGCTTTAGTACAAAGGAAAAGTTTGAAATAAAACATTATGCTAATTGTGGTACACACTTTGTAGTTTACATGATTGAAAGTTCTTTGTGCCAGGAACAATATGTAGGTTGAACTACACACTGCCTATTCTCTAGAATAGGTGAGCATAAAAGGGACATAAAAATTATAACAAAGACTCTGGGGTGGCACGACATTTTAACTGTTTGCATTTCACCAATGAATCTAGATTCACTGTTAAAGTTATAGACATAGCGAAAAAAACAATCAGGGGTGGAAATATATATAAGATTCTGTCGAGAAAGGAACTGTATTGGATTTGGAAATTGAATACTTGAGTACCCAGTGGCTTAAATAAAGAATGGGACATAAGTTACTTTGTAGAATAGCCTTTTCTCCCTGTTTGTATTGACTGTCTGGTAAGTTAACGTGTACAAATTGGCTCTGATTGTAGTGTCATGTATGACCAGTATATATGGACACTCTTAATCTTATGCTCATGTGGTATTGAATTGGAATTGAATATATTGAGGTGTATGTTTGCATTTATCCAATATATGGGTTTTTAATTGAGGTCAGACATACCTTCAATATATTCATATCTATGTATCTTGAAATCAAATTCTCTCCATAATTTGAAGTTTATTTAATATAGAACATTATCCCATAATTTCAAAAATAAGGATTAGAATTAAAAATAAAAACTTAAAATCCAAGTATTTGTTTCAAACTATATGGTGCTCGCAATTTTGTGTGAATTGTATTTTTATGTATACATGATATACTCATTCATGAGAATGTACTATATAGTTACCATTTTTTCAATTTCTTGCTGAGGCTTACTTACTGTATTTGATACAATATATGCATTACCTTTTTTTTTTTGTACCCTTCAACTTGGTTTTAACTGCTATTTTACATACATTATATGCGTTCATTTCACCTGCAGTACACATTGAATGTTTATTAGGAGATATCTATGCAAGGGAGCTGATTGGTTTCAGCTAGCTTTAAAAGGTGTGTTGTACAGGTGCTGGGCTATCCTATGATTAAGTGCTGCATGGCACGAAACATGTCAGGAGCCTGCCTCCTCCTACTATAATATCTCTGTTTGTGAGACTGTTTTAATCTTTGGATTAATAAAGGAACTTTGTTTTAATTACAGATTTTGGAGTGCTGCCTTCTCGTTTACAGTTTAATCTATAACATTTACATGTTTTTTGTTAATTGTGCTAGTTTCTCCTTTTTTTTTAAAAAATATACAGGATCTGCCCAGTTCAGTGAGGAGGAAAGCCAGCACATTCCGCCCAGGAGATCCTCAAATGAGGAAGATGATGATGCTTCTCCTCCACCTAGGCATGAGAATGGCGCAGAAGGTGAGACACCACCTCAGAGAGAACAACAGGAGGATTTCCCTGCAGCATTCCTTGAAGCACAGCATCAACAAAACATCCCCCCCCACACTGTCCGAGGTGGAGCTGATGAGGTTTTTCATCCAAGAAATGCAAGACTCCCAGATGGCACAAGAGAGACAAACTGCGTTTATAAATGCTGCATTGAACACCCTGATAGATGGACAAATAAACATCATACAGGAACTTAGGCTCCTCCGAAGGTGGTCAGCAGGGAAATTTCAGACATGGGAAGACCAAAACAGCATCCTGGACCATCATCAGCTCCTGTTTCACCTGCACATCCTGGTACATCTGCAGCCCCTGCCCCATCAGATCCCCTGTCCTCTCCATCTCCTCCTCAATCCCAAACCCCCCTCTTTCCCAACCAACTCCAATGAGGACACGACAGAGGAGACCTTTGCTTACTCAAGAGCCTCCCTGTTGTAGGACGGAGGAAGAAGTAATTTTTTTTAAAACATATTTTTTTATAAATTTAAAGTTAATGTTTTTTGGATAATTATGTGATGATGTGGTCTTCTTACACTTGTGGAGCATATTCTGCATTCAATAGGCTTCTATGGGACTGGTTCCATGGAGGCAGATTGTTTGCAAAGTATGTTTTACAAGTGTTATGAGACATCATCACATGCAGTCCATGTTGATTAGATTTTTTTTTTTTTGTTTAAATAGTTTTTTATTGGGTGTATCAATTTAACAGATGCGAAAAATATCGCTTAACATCAATGAAATAATTGTATGAAAATATACATTATCTTATAACAGTGACCCATCATTTTCTAGAATCTAGGGAAGGGACGAGGGGAGGGTGATTAGGGAAATGGATAAAGGAAAAGGGAATCCTATCACTTATACTTCATTTCAAGTCTATGCTATATCCTCAAGCATAATAACTAGCTAATTCCAGTAGACATAACAAAACCCATCGACACATTTCTCAGAACATTACATATATTTCTGGACAGTTTGGTACAGTACGAAAATACATAAAGGGATTGCCAAAATGTTAACTGTTAATGTGATGTCTTTCTTCACATAAGAATAGTATGTTGGTTATGAAGTCTTGCTTGCCTAAGTAGGAGTAGTACATTTTTTCCAGGGCTAGGACATGGTCTATCTCCAAAATCCATCTGGAGATAGTAGGCACCTCTCGCGTCTTCCATAGCCTAGGAATCAGCCTCTTAGCGCACGTTAGCATTATAAGGAGTAGTTTTTTGCGGTATGCGCAGGAAATCTGCGGGACATGGTTTAGGAGAATGGAGCAAGCATTCAGGGAGATATTAGTACCCAAGACGCCATTTATGTTCTGTTCTATTTGCGGCCAGAAATCAGCCAGAGCAGGACAGGACCACCATATATGGGTCATAGAGCCCACCTCTCTGCATCTCCTCCAGCAATTGGAAGAAGCGCTAGGGTAGATGACATGCAAGCGCTGGGGAGTTAAGTACCAACGAGCCATAATTTTATAATTCACTTCGACCATAATTAGAGAGGTGGAAGAAGAATGAGTGGTACGGAAACAGCGCTCCCAACCTTCATCATCCAAGTCATTCGGTATTTCCTCATTCCACCTCGCCAAGTATGCCGGGCGTTGCTCCGGAAAGGAGCCCCTTAAAATATTATATGACATAGAGAGATGTGCTTTCTTAATCTTGGGGTTGATACATAGTTGTTCAAACTGTGTCAATGGCCTCTGTATATCTTGCTTGTAGGGGCTGCTGTGAATAGCGTGTCTGATTTGAAGATATGCAAACCAATTTTGGAAAGGTGAACCTAATCCTTCATTAAGTAAAGCTCTCTCTTTTACTCCAGTTGAGTCTGTGAGTAGGTATATTGGAAGGTTCTGTAGCAGTTTATTTGCGTTTGTGTGGGTAAAGAGATTATGTTGTAAGAACAGGTGATTGCCTAGTAGCGGAGTTAGAGGGGATATCGAAGTGGAGACTCCTCTATTATGAGTGATAACATAGTCCCATGTCTCAAGGGTGGCTTTGATATAGTTATTCTGTAGTAATGTCTGAGATCTAGAATTTTTTGGAAGCCAAGCTATATCTCTCATATTTTTATCTTGGGAAAGGTGACTTTCTATCTGAACCCACAGCTTGTCTGAAGGGGAGTGATTCCATGAGAGTATCCTCGTTAAGTGGACTGCTCTATAATAATTAGTGAGGTTAGGAATATTTAAACCGCCATCTTCCTTGCTAAGGTATAAAGTGTCTTGCGCTATTCTAGGTCTCTTATAGGACCATATAAATGAGTTTATAATTTTCTGTTGGGTCCTGAGATAGGCATTGGGCAAGGCCATCGGGAGAGTCTGAAAAAGGTAAAGAAATTTGGGGATTATCATCATTTTGATCGTGTTGATCCTGCCCATCCAGGACAGATGCCCCTGTCTATGCCAGGAATCCAGCAAGTTTTTAACCTTTGTTTGCAGGGATATGTAGTTATCTGAAAATAGTTTGCGAGTATCTTTCGGGATTATCAGTCCCAGATATTTAAATTTATCTGTGATAGTGAATTTAGTACATTGTGTTATGGCTATTATCTCCTGATGTGATAGATTAAGTGGTATTAGGCCGTATTTTTCCATATTAATGGAAAAGTTCGAGACTTGTTTATACTCCTCTAAACTCCATACCCCTTATGTCTACATTATGTCTGATCTGTAGCGCTAAGATTTCTACTGTGAGGGCGAATAATAAGGGTGATAGGGGGCAGCCCTGACGTGTGCCATTGGAGATGGGAAATGATTTCGATATAGTATTATTTATTTTAATTTTTGCACTAGGACTATGATATAGAGCCTTAATTCTATTGATGAATGAGTCCGAAAGGCCAAATTTCGACAGGGCTTTCCACATAAACTGCCAGTCCACCCTGTCGAAAGCTTTCTCCGCATCTGTGGAGAGTAGGACGAGAGGAATGCGGTGGTCGTGGGCATTTGTAGGGAGTGTAGTAATCTAATGGTATTGTCCTTAGCTTCCCGTCCTCTGACAACCTACTTGGTCTGGATGAATAATTTTAGGCAAGATAACATTTAATCTGTTTGCGAGGATCTTAGCATAGATTTTCATATCTATATTAATAAGTGAGATTGGCCTATAGTTTCCTACCTGGTCTGTTGCTTTGTCTGGTTTCGGAATGACAGTAATTAATGCTTCAATTAGGGAGCTTGGAAAAGCTATACCTTGGTCTACACCCGTGTAGAGTGTGCAAAGTTGTGGGCTTAATTGTTCCTGGAGAAGCTGGTAGAGCTTTACCGTAAGGCCGTCAGGTCCTGGGAATTTGCCATTGGGTAAAGCTTTTATGGTAGTGATGATTTCTTGCAATGTTATTGGGGAATCTAAGAATTGTGTATCTTCAGATTTATTTTTATTTTATGTGTAAATGTGTTCTAATACAAACCAAGGACCATTATAGCAGATCACTGTGTTGATTTAAACAACATAGGATAAACAAGAAAATATGCTAACATGGATAATACATATACAAATCTTCATTTAATGACTTATTAGTATATATACATGTGCTTGTTAAATAGACCAAATATTCTGTTTGCGGAACAAGCCTGTATGCCATATTATTTAAGATATGTTGATAACATTGAATAAGCAAAATAAGTGTTTTACTTATTTTTTTACAATTTACACTTGTATTTCTTGCTCACAATGCAAAAATATTTTGATAACAACAATGTTGAATCAATACTTGTCACAATCTTGCTCATTTGATAAAACCCCACAAAAATTTGAGATACTATCTCTAAGTATGCATGATTTATTATATGTTACAAAGTCGAAATTTACATTCTATGATATACGTGAATGCATTGAGTAAACTGACTACAGATGCGCATTGCGCATATTTCGGAAATTAAAATAAAATATATAGAATTAAACACAACAATTAAATTATTTGTTTCAGAGAAACTATTATTGGCAAACATAGGCCTAGATTTGGAGTTTGGCGTTAGCCGTGAAAACCAGCGTTAGAGGATCCTAACGCGGGTTTCTTACGGACTCCGGTATTTAGAGTTCAGTTACCGACACTCAAAAAACACCTAACGCTCAAATTTCTACCGACACCTCAGAACCAGTAGTAAACATATACCGACAAAAAAAACATCCACGAATCACAAAACAAATATTACACAAAGTACACTTACACTCATACAAACACAACACTATATTTATTTTTCATATTTAATAATTTTTCATCAAAATACAAAGGATTAAAGTTGCGAGATCTTGGGTGTTAGAAAAAAAACAACACAAATCCATTTTCCCATTGACTTACATTGACACACGGGAAAATACCCTCATATACCTACATCTAACTAATAACATTATCACAAATATACACTCATCGATGCATACAAACAATATACACCACATCACATACACAAAATATTTATTTATCACAAAAAGAACACGATTTAGTTACTTTTTCACAAAAGCTCATGACGTCACTCACTTTACGAGGAAAACCAGTCTTAGAAAAAAAAAATGAACAAATTTTAGAGCCTCCATTGACTTCTATTGGGAAGACGTGCTCGTGCACGCGAAACCCTCATTTCCCTAACGCACGCAAATAGCGTAGACAGAAAAACTCCAAATACCAGCGCTAGAAAAGACATGATTTCATGCGTTAGACCCAGCTATGATAAATAGATCAAGAAATGACTATTTCCCTATGGTGGATTTATGGATTTTACTGTTTGAATATTCACACCACCATTAAATTGTTTCAGACTTTTATATTACATCAACTACAAATCAACATCACTAGTAACAAAATTTTTGTTTAAAAAAAATTACATTTAAACGGACACAAAAATGTCAACTTTTCAGGATTCACAAACACTACACAATGGGAAACAATTCTCATTTACCTTTATTATTGCATTTCAGTTATTCAACTCATATGCTTGCAGCAACAGCATATCTACATAGGCTTAACACATGATCAGTCATGGATGCACATACATTACTTTTAACATTCACTCATACATGTGCATTCAAATGATGGGGGAAAAACACATTACATTCTCTCTAGGAATCACAAAACAGAACATATGGATTTTACTGTACTTTTAACATCATGATTCCATCACCAGAAACCATTAGGAATTACGTACAAGAAGAACATCATTACACCAGATTACAGATGTCACTTTATGGGAAGGAACAACAATGCCAGACCGCTATATAGAAGTCAGCATATGTGGGACACAATCACAATATATACGTACATGTACATAACACGCATCACCCATCACGCAACCACAAAGCACACATTTAGATTTTATTCAGCACACAATAACAATGTAGTCAAATACAACAACACAATGAGGATTTCAGAACTACATAGGCAGGTTAATAATATCATGACCTCATTAGAAGATTCAACCATACACATCACAGATTCACGACTGTACCGCCCCTTTCAGAAATTTACCACTCAATACTACAATACAACATATACGTAAAGAACAGTTTGGAACAGCATTATTAGGGAGATTTGAATGGGACAATTAATAAATATTGTCAGATCGCAAATCACTTATATATATAATACTACAGATGACAGCCGGAAGTTATTCAGTATTAGTGCCATTTGAATGGGAAGCATACAATATTGACAGCTCGGCAATCACTTATATATACAATACTACAGATGACAGCCGGGAAGTTCTTCAGTATTAGTGCCATTTTAATGGGACGCATACAATATTGACATCTCGGCAATCACTTATATATACAATACTACAGATGACAGCCGGAAGTTATTCAGTATTAGTGCGATTTGAAAGGGACGCATACAATATTGACATCTCGGCAATCACTTATATATATAATACTACAGATGACAGCCGGAAGTTATTCAGTATTAGTGCGATTTTAATGGGACACATACAATATTGACAGCTCGGCAATCACTTATATATATAATACTACAGATGACAGCCGGAAGTTATTCAGCATTAGTGCGATTTGAAAGGGACGCATACAATATTGACATCTCAGCAATCACTTATATACACAATACTACAGATAACAGCCGGAACTTCTTCAGTATTAGTGCGATTTGAAAGGGACGCATACAATATTGACTGCTCAGCAATCACTTATATATACAATACTACAGATGGCAGAGGGGAAGTTCGGAATTATTATTGCGATTTTAAAGGGACGCATACAGTATTGACAGCTCGGCAATCACTTATATATACAATACTACAGATGGCAGAGGGGAAGTTCGGAATTATTATTGCGATTTTAAAGGGACGCATACAGTATTGACAGCTCGGCAATCACTTATATATACAATACTACAGATGGCAGACGGGAAGTTCGGAATTATTATTGCGATTTTAAAGGGACGCATACAATATTGACATCTCGGCAATCACTTATATATACAATACTACAGATGGCAGCTGTTACTTTATCGTTTACAAACAATATTGCAGCAACATTGATCGATCACATTCGATGCACATTATACACAACTATGCACTTTCATTCATGTTAGCCTGGACGTGTGCTTGTTACTATAAGATCGCGTTTAAGAAATATTGATTACGCATATGATCAAACATTACAAACATACACTGTATGTGTGATATTTGACACTTTCACATTGAGATTCATTGTTGGAAAATAACAACATTTCAGCAAACAACAAATAAACGCCCACTGTGAAAGCATTCGCGCCGCTCACATACAAACAGGTGAATACAATCAGCAATCATTACAAACTCACTACCATTGGACTAATTGTACTATAAATCCCCCAAACATGGCCAATGCATCACTTGTGATCCACATCAGATCAAGTGCTTACCTTGTTATGCTGTTTTGAAAGATGGATGACGATGACATGGTAGACGCTGCTGGTGCTGCTATTGGCGAACTAGCTGTTGGTCGAATCAGGCAGCCTCGGCGGCTCAGACTGAGACGAAGGGGTCATCTGGTTCGAGGTCCTCGTGTCTACAGGGTGAGACCCACCTTGGAAAACATGAGCGACTTTGAGGTTTATGATAAGTATCGGCTCAATCGCGAACAGCTCATTGACCTTTACGATCTTCTTAAACCTCATTTGGAGCCACGTATAAGAATAAGGACTGCTGTTCCCGCCATGAGTAAGATGCTAAGCTGTCTATACGTCCTGGCCTCCGGGAATTTTCAATCCGGAGAACTGTACATGCATGGCCTGGCTCAAAGTACATTCTCTGGGGTGTTTGATAACTTTCTGGACGCCATGGTACGTATCAGTAAGCAATACATAGGATTCTCACAGAATGATGGTGATTGGAGGCGCCTGAAGCGGGAATTCTTTGATATTGCTCAATTGCCCAATGTCTTGGGAGCCATAGATTGTACCCATATTGCGCTGCATGCTCCAATTGATGACTCACCCTTCAGAAATCGCAAACATTTTCATAGCCTCAACGTGCAGTATGTTTGTGACGCACAGATGAGGATTATGCATGTGTGTGCAAATTTTGGAGGGGCTTGTCATGATGCCCGCATCCTCTCTCTGTCGTCCCTGTGGAGACCATTTGAGGAAAGACAAATGCCCCCTGGTTATCTCGTTGGTGAGTATTTGTGCACAACATGGTTAATTAGTTTGACAATTGCCACTGTAGTTTTAAAATGTTAGCGTAATGTTCAGCTATAGGATGCAATTTAACCATATATTTCCCCCCCGCTAATGTCTACTTTTAGTTCAATGCAGATATGTAGCATGTCTTACCTTAAATGCTCAGATAGAGAATGTAATGTAACCATGTAGTTAGCATTTTACACAAGGCTTGATTTAGGAGAAATACGCATATGTAGCATGTCTTAGCTGAAATGTGAAGATATTAGCTAATGCAATTTAACCATGTCATTGTCTCTTTCCGCTAATGTCTTTTAGTTCAATGCAGATATGTAGCATGTCTTACCTTAAATGCTCAGATAGAGAATGTAATGTAACCATGTAGTTAGCATTTTACACAAGGCTTGATTTAGGAGAAATACGCATATGTAGCATGTCTTAGCTGAAATGGGAAGATATTAGCTAATGCAATTTAACCATGTCATTGTCTCTTTCCGCTAATGTCTTTTAGTTCAATGCAGATATGTAGCATGTCTTACCTTAAATGCTCAGATAGAGAATGTAATGTAACCATGTAGTTAGCATTTTACACAAGGCTTGATTTAGGAGAAATACGCATATGTAGCATGTCTTAGCTGAAATGGGAAGATATTAGCTAATGCAATTTAACCATGTCATTGTCTCTTTCCGCTAATGTCTTTTAGTTCAATGCAGATATGTAGCATGTCTTACCTTAAATGCTCAGATAGAGAATGTAATGTAACCATGTAGTTAGCATTTTACACAAGGCTTGATTTAGGAGAAATACGCATATGTAGCATGTCTTAGCTGAAATGGGAAGATATTAGCTAATGCAATTTAACCATGTCATTGTCTCTTTCCGCTAATGTCTTTTAGTTCAATGCAGATATGTAGCATGTCTTACCTTAAATGCTCAGATAGAGAATGTAATGTAACCATGTAGTTAGCATTTTACACAAGGCTTGATTTAGGAGAAATACGCATATGTAGCATCTCTTAGCTGAAATGGGAAGATATTAGCTAATGCAATTTAACCATGTCATTGTCTCTTTCCGCTAATGTCTTTTAGTTCAATGCAGATATGTAGCATGTCTTACCTTAAATGCTCAGATAGAGAATGCAATGTAACCATGTAGTTAGCATTTTACACAAGGCTTGATTTATGAGAAATACGCATATGTAGCATGTCTTAGCTGAAATGGGAAGATAGAGAATAATATTGAACTAGATATTTTAAATTTAAAATAAACATTTGTTAATGGATTATCGTGTACAAAATTTTTTATTGTACTACAAATACTATTTTGAGGATTCTGTTAGAATTATGTTCTGTTCATAATTTATAGGTGATTCTGGGTACATGAGCCGGCCTTGGCTCATTACCCCCTTGCGTAGCCCGACTGATGTGTCTGAGGAGCGCTACAATAGGGCTCATAAGAGAACCAGGGCGGTGGTTGAACGGATGTTCGGGCTCCTGAAGATGAGGTTCAGGTGCCTGGACAGGTCGGGAGGAGCCCTCCAGTACAACCCAAAGAAGGTGGCTAAGATCGTTGTAGCCTGTAGCTTCCTGCATAATATTGCACAGCGGGCTGGAATGCTGCAGGCCGTCCGGCCGGACAGAAACCTCCTCAGAGATGAGGAGGATGATCCTAATCTAGAGCGGCCATTCCGGGACGAGGGGCTCAATGTCAGAGCAGACATCATCAACCGCAACTTTAGACGGTAAAGAATAGAAGTTAGACTGGAGTATTATCAATAGATGTGAACTCTAGGGAAATGACAAGTAGAGAATTGTGCAAACATGTTAGGATTGTTCATCAAATGCTAAAAATGTGTTTCATTTATTAATATAGGTGATGCTCTGGCCATTGGGTCCTGTAGCGAGTCTTTGCCACCTGGTTTTTAAAGAGGACATCAGCTGGTAAGTATAAATGTCTGGACTGTTGCTGGCATGAATTGTACACAAATACATCATATGGCATACATTTTATAAACTAGTATTTAGTTTACACATTACTTAAAATTTAAATACTCAGAAAGGGATCCTCTAGCATGACTATGGTTCAATGTCACACATTAGAGGTTTGTTCTGCTCAATATGACTCATCTTCACACTTGATAGAACATAACACAAGATGCTACACAGTAAGCTAGTGACAGAAATTTCTTATGAAATGGGGGTGGGAGAGGGCTACAGAAATGATTCACACACTTGTAGTAATTTTGAATAAACTTTTTATGCCATTAGGGAGCTGACTTAATCTAAAGACTGAAAGGGAAGAATTAGAAGCCTGACAGTGAAGATTGCCCAGACTGACAGTGGAAAAAGCCAAGATTGAAATTGAAGTATACCAATGGGATCATGTCTGGCATTATCTTTCAAATCTGCTGACCTTGAAAACCATACAAAGACATGTTCACATGGTAAGTGCAAACTATTTGATAGAATAAGGCTGTTGAGGCATCCTATTGGAGACACTTAGATGATTTTCAAATTTTTAGATGGGATTTCACAGTCCTCTATTTTTGAAATGATGAATAAGACACCTATTGAAGATCAACTGTTTACCCCTGAATTGACTTTCAAAGACCATGCATTATCCAGGTTGGTGTACCAATGCATGCTAGTTAAGAATCACAGGAAGAATGTTGAATATTAGTAGCTTACATACCTTAGTCATATTTAGTTCTTAATTAGATATTTAGGGATCACAATCAGACACTTAGATGAATTTCTAAATTTTAGATGGGATTTCAGTCCTCTATTTTTGAAATGATGAATAAGACACCTATTGAAGATCAACTGTTTACCCCTGAATTGACTTTCAAAGACCATGCATTATCCAGGTTGGTGTACCAATGCATGCTAGTTAAGAATCACAGGAAGAATGTTGAATATTAGTAGCTTACATACATTAGTCATATTTAGTTCTTAATTAGATATTTAGGGATCACAATCAGACACTTAGATGAATTTCTAATTTTTAGATGGGATTTCAGTCCTCTATTTTTGAAATGATGAATAAGACACCTATTGAAGATCAACTGTTTACCCCTGAATTGACTTTCAAAGACCATGCATTATCCAGGTTGGTGTACCAATGCATGCTAGTTAAGAATCACAGGAAGAATGTTGATTATTGGTAGCTTACATACATTAGTCATACATATTTCATCATTAGATATTTAGGGATCACAATCAGAAAAAGGAATACATATTATAGTTGATATAGAGGTATTTGAATGGACATGAAATATGACATTTATGTTCAACATATATATTATTGAAATGTGATATACATTATTATGTATAATTAGAAAATCAGATATATATTTTTTTTTATTACACAATATAATGTTTTTTTTTTTAATTTTTTTAATTTAATTAATAAATATCTTTAAAAAATGTTGAACAAAGTTAGAGCATAGACACAAGATGATTGTAAATGTATTTTATGAATCTTTGACTACGTGTGTATTAACTTTGTTAAAATTTTGTTTTTTAATTTCAGATTGGCATCTGATGACTTCCAGGAATATTTTTTTCTTTTTGGTTCAGAAACTATTAATTTTTAAAATGGTAATAATAAACATTTTAGTATTAAATACACTCTTTGGAACAGATTATAATAAATATCCATATAATCTGTCAATAAAAAACAATTTGACTCCGATGACTGGTAGTTGTCTATTTGACAAGCACATGCATAAGATCAAATAATGCATTAATTGTAGAAAATCCACTGATTCAGAGAATATTACATTAAACTATCTTTTTTAACATTCATTGGGGAGTGAGATCCATCAATGCTTTTCTTTTGAAATTCTTAGATGTTAAAATAATTTCGGATATGTAGTCAATTTCTCATAAATTATTTGTTTTCACTTTTAAGAAGGGAAAGTGGTTCAATTACATTAAAGTGACAGTGTTGTTGAATGTAAAATTAATTTTATAAGATCTTGTATCTTCCTTAGGTAGCTCAAAACATTATTTGCTAAATTATTTTAATTTTTACATTTATAAATGGTAGGTCATTTAACTTGATATTTTTCACAAGCTAGTTATTGGATGGCAGGTTAATCGATTTGATTTTCTAGTGGAGTCATTTAACTATAGTTATTAATATTATGTAGTTTTTAAAATCTTACCTCTTGGGTTAGACATCACATATCTATATATAATTTTCATTCCCCTTTAGTTTATTTTGACAATGTTAAATCAACATTACAAATGTTTTTGTCCTTAAAGGGACATTCACAAAGTATATTGTGTATTGATTTTTAAATAATTCATAAAAGAATTTAAACATATTTAGAAAGTACTATAGAATTACATTCAGTCTTTAAATATACTTTGAAAAAAAAACATCAATGCACATATCTTAGTCAATTACATAAGGTATCTATGTGCAACCAACAATCAGCATCAAAATAGCCTATTTAGATATGTATTTAATCCAAAAATATATATAATTACAATCTAATGATTGAATACCAAAACATATTAAGTTGTTCAAATATTATAATCTTATCCAAAATGCATACATAACATATAGCTTAATGTCCCTCTAAGCTGAAGACTCCGAAATACCTCCTTTACAATATATATTTAAGTCAGTGTGTAAAACAATCCAGAAGTTAATCTAAATTTTATTTACTCATATGTTATACTAATTTATCAAAAGGAAGGTGCCTAGGTTTCTGATATTTCAAGCATTATTGTGAAATGTTTCTTTAAAGGGACATGAACTAAAAATATACTTAAAGGGAGACAGTTAAAAAATTAATGATTTATACATTCTGAATGAGTATTCTATTTTAAGCAACTTTAAAAATTGTCTCATATTATGAATGCTCCTTGTGATGTTGCTATCATTACTTTAAAAATAAGGCATTAAATAGATAATTTATTTGCTTCAGTACTCTGGACTGAACTTGGTTTTTTGTGGTGGATTAATTTATCCAACAATCATCAAGGACAACCCAGGTTTTTTTAAACAATTGTCCGTAATCTCAAATATCATTATTGATTTGCAAAGAAAGATAACAAGATAATTGTTAACATTTGAGAATCAGATTAAATTATAATGTTGATTAACATTTCATGCTCAATCTGAATCACCAACGCTAAATTTGTTTGGACAGTGTCCCTTTAAGAGATTTAAATAGTGTATTTACTTCTCTTCCTATCTTGACATACTTTGCTTGAAAAGCATATCGAGATAGGCTCAGTAGATGAAGATTGGTGGATGCACAGAGATGCCTTATGTGATTGTCTCAACCATGTGCATTTAAATTTCTTCTGTTGAGGATATCTAAATACTAAGATAAATTGATTTACATTTTAAAGTCTAAACAATCTTCTATCTCTACAGATCATTTGATACAATTGTTTGTTTGTAATGTCTATTTAAAAATAAAGACGCCATTGCACAATAACATATATGAGCACTTCAGACAAATACAAAGCTCGAGGTTTATTTACTAATAACAAACAAACCTGTAGTTTAACATTTATAAACAGATTATCTAAGTTACTGACCTTATAACCTGAATTTGAACATTCAGAAATATTGCGTGGGAAACGCATCTTGAAACACCAGATTAGCATCTTTAAACATTAGAGTCTAATGTCACGCAATAGCACACAATCAATGTGCATTATGAAATACATTTAATAGAGCAATATCAATACTTCACAATAAGTCAATAAATGGATTTTATGAACAATAAAGACATACAATATTAAATGTGTATTTGTATTAAAGAAACAGACCGTTATTAAACCGAGAAATGTCTACAACATTTAATAATGTGACAGTATTAGATGTTAAAGAGAATTTAATCATTAATATTTAACGGATCACGGATATTAAATCTGCGTCACACATATCCGCATGACAGGCCCATGAGTTACAAATAAGTCTACATGAAAAATGAAGTAACAGTACCACCATGAGGTATATGTAAGGAAGTTACTAAGATATGAAACATTAAGGAACGGCCAATCAGAGTTCATCACACAAACACAACTTGAGTCAGGATGGTCTCACAGACATTCTAACAATATTTCAAACTTTTATCCAATCAGATGTACAGATAACTTGTCCCATGGTGCATCTCATGTTTACTTCACCATATAAAAGTCCATTACACGTTGCCATCTTTGTCAGTTCTCTAATGCCTGCAGGCAGTGTTATATATTAATATTATTATTATATATTTAGTAGCCAACCGAGCAGGCATGTCAGCTCCCAGGTTCACCAAGGAGGAGAGCGCTGCACTGGTCCACGACGTCAAGGACTTTTATCCCCAGCTGTTTGGGAACAAGAGGAGGTTGACAGATGCGCATGTTAAGAAGGCCCTCTGGGAGTCTATCACCAATGCGGTTAGATTGGTGTGTGACGTCCAGAGGACCCAGGATCAGATCATGAGGAGATTCGGAGATATGAGGTTGCGGTTAACAAAAAAAGTCAACCTCATAAGGGACTGGGTACAAGCCCGTAAAAGAGGTGGCAAAAGAGAGGCCCCGCGGAAACTGTACCTACTCCCTTATGAGGTGACTTTATGCAAGCTCCTCAATCTCCGGGGCCCCAAAAGATTCAGATCCTTGCCATCCTCGGCCTCCTCTTCTTCCCTCCCAGCTGCGGGATCTGAAAGTCCTGACGCGGGGGCCAGGGCAGCTGCTTCTCCGTCCGGTGGCCTGGGAGGAGATGGAGAATCTGAACCAGGTAATTATCCAACTTCATATAATATCTTAATATTTGTTTTTTTTATCAAAAAATGTGTATATAGTCAGATACTAAACCTATACAGATCTCACAACATACACTACATATGATGTTTAGATATCTGATTTTAGATTAGTGACACATGAAATAGGAATGATGTGTCTTGCGCTCTACAGAATATGCGTCACAGAGCGAAAATGGAATTTCGCATACACGTTAACATGGGTTTGCTGTAAGTGGCATTGCTTTATACATGTTGGTCAAATGACAGATGCATAATTCCGCTTTGAATCATTGCGCAATGATCGCGAAAATGGAATTTCGCATACACGTTAACATGGCTTTGCTGTAAGTGGCATTGCTTTATACATGTTGGTCAAATGACGGATTCGTAATTCCGCTTTGAATCATTGCGCAATGATCGCGAAAATGGAATTTCGCATACACGTTAACATGGCTTTGCTGTAAGTGGCATTGCTTTATACATGTTGGTCAAATGACGGATGCGTAATTCCGCTTTGAATCATTGCGCAATGATCGCGAAAATGGAATTTCGCATACACGTTAACATGACTTTGCTGTAAGTGGCATTGCTTTATACATGTTGGTCAAAATGAAATGTGAATTATTATATATGTGAAGAATACAGTATTCTTTTTTTCAATATTATACATAATAAAAAAAGAAGAATCCAAAAAAATTATAACATATGCCCATCAATTGATGAGAATGAAATAACACCAAAAAATAATTAAAGCTACAGTAAACAACACAACTGATTGAAATTAAGAGTACAGGATATATTTATCATGAATTGAATTGAGGAAACAATTAACTCATGGGACTACCAAAGGATTAATAGTTTTAAATTGATTTGCTAATAATGTAAAGATTTTAAACATGGCATGATTTGTATTAATGATATGCAATCCTCATTTAATATATTACAGATATGGATGTTGCTGCTGGATCCTTAAGGCAGGGCTTGTCACAGTATGGTATGTCTCATTTTAATTGACATTTGTCTTAGAAACATGGACAGAACATTACATACTAAATCCACATTGTTCAATATTTATATGTAATGTCCCTTTAATAGATGAAATTAAATAATTCTTCGGATATCCTTAAATAACATATTAGATTTGAATTACATGCTCAATCCCATTCATTACATCAACATATGGAGTAGAGAATTCATTAACACCAACATTGTCAAATCAATATAATTTTATATTAAAGGGATACTGAGCTACAATTATTAATGTTGTCATTCAGATAGAGTATGCAATATTAATAAACATTTAAATATAATACTATCATCATATGTGAAATATTCTATTGCTAAATGTATTTTAAAATCAAGAATGTACGTTTATCTGCATCTCAAATTTGGTTGACCAACCTGGGTTTTTATTGATGATTGGTGGATACCTTCAACAAACAATATTTATTGAATCCAATATTGCTTATCTGCCTTTAAGATTAAAATGTAGCAACATTAAAATTATAATAGGAGTCAATGTTAAATCATTTTGAACAGTGAAATCAATGATTTAAATAAATCATGTCAGTGTCCCTTTAATAAACAATAGATTCATTCATCTTTACATTCTTTGGATTAAACAATATTGATATATAATTCACATATTCACTGTTGGAGTTACTTTATAGATATCAGCATACTCTAACAGCACCATGATTACATATTTGTACTAATTAATTTGGTTTTGTATTGTGATAAATATGTGTTGTGTCCTAAACAAGATTACTGTACATTGCACAAATGGCTCGATGTGCCACATGTGTTTGTTTAGATTTGTCAACAGCTGTTCTTCAAAATGTGGTTTGTGTGTATTCTTTTAAGAACATTGATCAATGGGTATATTTAGATATGCAATAACATCGTATGAGATGAGTTTGATGTCTAATATAGTCTGAAATTAAACATATGTTCAATACATCATTTTTAACAGAATCCCCTTGATTCAATCAAGCATTTTTTCGTTTAATGACTGCTCTATTATTCACATTTTCAAGTTGATTAATCTTAAAATTCGATACAGATGTGATTTAGTGATATCCCAAATGTGTTTACTAATATATATCTATATCATTCATAGAGAGAGTTGGTGTGGGGAGCCCACAGGAATCCAGCAGTGACACAGAGCCGCCTTTGCGGTCTCCTGGTAAGTCCATTGACTCATTTATATGTCATTGAAGGTGTATTGGTAATCAATATTATGAGCATGATTCTGATAAAGCATAACATTTGAAACAAACATATAATTTTCTCTTCTGATTATATATTAATTTTCTTTGAATATTGAAAGATTAATTATTACAACTTTATTAGTCTACACATTTGTTATTCAGAAGATGTATAGCATATGTTTGTTTCCATGTTCATTTTTGACTACAGTCATCAAGTGATACACGCATGAGAAATCTTAAATGTTCTATGTACTATGCTTTTATGATTTTTAAATTAATACAAACAATACATCGAAAATCTGAATCATTGAGAATAACAAATCTAATGTAATTTGTATGATCCATCAAAATGATGTAAATCATAACTTTGGGTGTGTATATCTTTAATGCAACATTGATGTGTGTCTTTGAACAACAGTAACATATGTTATAATATCTGTTCTTAACGTGTATACAACATGTTATGTTTTACAGAGATTGATTTAACATATGTGACGGAGGAGGAAGAGGCTGCCTTGGAGTCTAATGGTATGTGAAATATATCTATCATGTTTCCAACATGTTGCTTTATTTGAAATCATTTTATTGAAGACATTCAAAGTCTACAGCTTTTGCACTTTAAAAAGGAATATTATTTGTCTGTTCAAATACACTACTGCTCCCTTTCTATATCAGGCAGCATGAAAATATTTTTTTTTTTTAAAAATGTATAATTCATGCCATCATTATGTCACATGCATATTCCAGGCCAAAACACAATAATAATGTTATAATTGTACAGACAGTAATTGATATTCATCTGAGTGCCTATATGCATACCATATCCTCATTTCATAATTGTTTACAAATTCAAACACACTTCGAAGTATATTGAAAACATAATCAATTTGAAATGCGTTGATTTGATTTCATGATGTATGAGATGTTAATATATATTTTTTTAATTTTCAGATGGATCCGCCACTTCTGGTCATCTGGTTTCCCTGCCCAGTCCCCTGACCAGTCACAGACCCCTGCCCATGCCCAGACCCCTGCCCATGCCCAGACCACTGCCCATGCCCAGACCCCTGCCCAGGCCCAGACTCCTGCCCATGCCAAGACCCCTGCCGGCCCTTCCCATTTGTCATTTCCTGCCCCTCCCAAAAAACGCCCCTACAACCCCCTTCGCCGCTCTCCCCATATTATGGCCCGTACAGCTGCCCAGACCCCAACTCCCCACTCCCCAGCTGTACGGCCTACCCTGGAGCAGCAGCTCATCCCTCCCCAAGCCAATCCCATCCCTCCCCAAGCCAATCCCATCCCTCCCCCCTGTCTCAACCTTCATTGTCCTGGGTGTCGGATTGTCCTTCCCAGGCACAGCTGTAAGTATCATTCAAAATCAACATTATAAGATACTTAAAGGTACACTGAAGGTAAATATTTTCTATTGTGATTCAAATAGAGCATGCAATGTTAATCAAATTTATAATTTACTACTCTTATGAATTATTCTTCATTTTCTTGCTATCTTTATTGAAACAAAGAAATGCCTAGAATTAATTTTAAATAGAAAATAATTGTGGACATCATTTCTTTATTGTTGGATGAATGTATCCATCAACCAGCAGGGACAAACAAAGTTGATAAACAAATATGGCCTGCCCTAAAAACCGACATTCTTGCATTCAAAATCTAGCTAGAGAATTCTAACATTTAAAGAATATGTGTAATTTTTAAATATTTGTAATGTCATGCTCTATCTGAATCAGTCAATTAAATATTTAGGTTCAGTGTCCCTTTAATTTGATATCACTACATATACCAATCACCACTACTTGGATCCAACAATTTATGAACAAATGTTTATACATTATCTCTTGTCTAACCCAGTGGGAATGTAATTTCTTCAGGTTGCTATGTTTACACAGCTTGTCCTCAATGTTAAAATGTTTAAGGATAGGTGTGCCTACCACAGTATAATTAAAATATTTAAATTGCTAATGTAAGTACAATGTAAATCCTTTAACAAGATTTGATACACTCAAGCTGTATAAGTGGATCATCGAAAACCAATTAAAGGGGACAACATGTTTAATTAAACTGTCCCTTTAATGATTTCGGTCTGTCTGAATAACATATTTCATGTGTAAAGAATCAATTTAAACTAATTGATGTAAAGAATGATTTGTCTTTATGATGACAATGTATCTTTGCTTATTTTTTCGTCTGTTGTGTAATTATCCTTAATATTTAATTTATTCTTTATTTTAGGCTGTGACTCAGCATGGCTCATGCTAGAAGGTATAGCACGAGTAGAGCAGGCCGTGTTGAGGAACGCAGCTGTCCTGAGAGGGATGAACGACACCATGCAGGCCCAGCTCCGGGTTCAGGACTTGACTCTGCGTGAAATCATGCGATTAAGTTCAAGGCCTGAATCTGGAGCTGGACATGCACAGGACGATGAAGAGGATGACCAGTAAGTGGAGGATCTGGAGATGCTCCAAGGTCGCAGATAAGAATCCTCCGTCCACATGTTGATGTTTTTTTTTATTGTTGCCATTTGGCCTTTTTCAAAGTTTATTGTTGTGCCTGTTGCACTCTTTTACCTTGTCATATGTCTCCAATGGGGGTATGGTGGCCCTTGGCAACTCTCTTCATGGACTGTGATGCACTCTGTTACCTTGTCATATGTCTCCAATGGGGCTATGGTGGCCCTTGGCAACTCTCTTCATGGACTGTGATGCACTCTTTTACCTTGTCATATGTCTCCAATGGGGCTATGGTGGCCCTTGGCAACTCTCTTCATGGACTGTGATGCACTCTGTTACCTTGTCATATGTCTCCAATGGGGCTATGGTGGCCCTTGGCAACTCTCTTCATGGACTGTGATGCACTCTGTTACCTTGTCATATGTCTCCAATGGGGCTATGGTGGCCCTTGGCAACTCTCTTCATGGACTGTGATGCGCTCTGTTACCTTGTCATATGTCTCCAATGGGGCTATGGTGGCCCTTGGCAACTCTCTTCATGGACTGTGATGCACTCTGTTACCTTGTCATATGTCTCCAATGGGGCTATGGTGGCCCTTGGCAACTCTCTTCATGGACTGTGATGCACTCTGTTACCTTGTCATATGTCTCCAATGGGGCTATGCTGGCCCTTGGTAACTCTCTTCATGGACTGTGATGCACTCTGTTACCTTGTCATATGTCTCCAATGGGGCTATGGTGGCCCTTGGCAACTCTCTTCATGGACTGTGATGCACTCTGTTACCTTGTCATATGTCTCCAATGGGGCTATGGTGGCCCTTGGCAACTCTCTTCATGGACTGTGATGCACTCTGTTACCTTGTCATATGTCTCCAATGGGGCTATGGTGGCCCTTGGCAACTCTCTTCATGGACTGTGATGCACTCTGTTACCTTGTCATATGTCTCCAATGGGGCTATGGTGGCCCTTGGCAACTCTCTTCATGGACTGTGATGCACTCTGTTACCTTGTCATATGTCTCCAATGGGGCTATGCTGGCCCTTGGTAACTCTCTTCATGGACTGTGATGCACTCTGTTACCTTGTCATATGTCTCCAATGGGGCTATGGTGGCCCTTGGCAACTCTCTTCATGGACTGTGATGCACTCTGTTACCTTGTCATATGTCTCCAATGGGGCTATGCTGGCCCTTGGTAACTCTCTTCATGGACTGTGATGCACTCTGTTACCTTGTCATATGTCTCCAATGGGGCTATGGTGGCCCTTGGCAACTCTCTTCATGGACTGTGATGCACTCTGTTACCTTGTCATATGTCTCCAATGGGGCTATGGTGGCCCTTGGCAACTCTCTTCATGGACTGTGATGCACTCTGTTACCTTGTCATATGTCTCCAATGGGGCTATGGTGGCCCTTGGCAACTCTCTTCATGGACTGTGATGCACTCTGTTACCTTGTCATATGTCTCCAATGGGGCTATGCTGGCCCTTGGTAACTCTCTTCATGGACTGTGATGCACTCTGTTATCTTGTCATATGTCTCCAATGGGGCTATGGTGGCCCTTGGCAACTCTCTTCATGGACTGTGATGCACTCTGTTACCTTGTCATATGTCTCCAATGGGGCTATGCTGGCCCTTGGTAACTCTCTTCATGGACTGTGATGCACTCTGTTACCTTGTCATATGTCTCCAATGGGGCTATGGTGGCCCTTGGCAACTCTCTTCATGGATTGTGATGCACTCTGTTACCTTGTCATATGGCTCAAATATTCCTTATTTTTACAAGATTATTTCTAAACGTTGTTGATGTTTTCTTACATACTAATAAAAGACATGTCATTGCACGATTCTTTGTCCTCATTCTTCATGTTATTTTTTGAAAGCTCTAGTTTATCTTGTTGATCCTTAAAGGGATCTACCAAAAAAATTTTTTTTAAAAAAATCATATATGTAAGACAATTGTAAATGACTTTAAGATTAACATCTCCAATGTAATCTTATTATTTGTCTTTATATATTTTTCTCTTAGCTTTATCATTGCATGATTATGATTAGCATAGTAATTGTTTTATATATGTATATATAGATTGTTATTTGTGTATATATGTATATTTCAATTTTCACATCCATGTGTGTATTTAGAAACTCTGCATGAATTAATGCACCTTTAACAAATGATCTGAGGATTGATACAATGATATAATCCCTGTAAAGTGTTCATTTTATTTAAATAGTATTGTCTATGTGTATCCTCTTTTTAAAAACAAAATCATGTCCCTTTAAGTGATGGTGAGCACAATTGTTAATGAATGTATTTCCATTTCTAAAGCGTTTTTGTCCTTTTTACATGAACAAGGACATATAATCTTATTAATAAACAATCTTATTGTAATGTTGACAGCACATGTATTTCATTTTCAATTCTATCTTATTGTAAAAGTGTAACCAAATAAATCTCTGTGTGTAATGCAAATATTTTAGATGATGAATATTTTTTAACAAATATGTTAACGAAATACTTCTCCTCCCATATATGGCTATAGGTAGGCTGACCATATTTAAACTTGAATAAATGACACGTTTAATCAATCTATGTATAATTATTGTTATTCCAAAACAATCAAAACATATATTAAAACATCAATGGCATATGTATTTCTCATGTGTATCTTTTAAATGTTAAAGATATACACCATAGCTATAGTTCAAGGGACAGTCAAGTCCGAAAAGATGATTCATGATTTGGTGACATTCCTAGATAGCAATCTAGACACATACTAGTTCCTAAAATATAAATACGTTTCTTATTGATATGCCAAGCTGTCAACTGAGTCCTTGTATTGGCTGCGGTTTTTCAGCGATCTCGGATGCGCCATGTTGCTTAAGACGTCACCTGCCAGGCTGTCCAATGATTCCTTGTATTGACTGACGTTCTTACGTGATCAAGAATGTGCCTTTTATTGGATGGCGTTTTGACGCGATCAAGGATGCACCTTTTTTTTTTTGGGGCGTTCTTACGTGATCAAGAATGTGCCTTTTATTGGATGGCGTTCTTACGTGATCAAGGAAGCGCCATGTTAAGACGTCACATGCAAAGGTAAAAAAACGTCTGATTGGATTACGTAGTCCCGCAATATTTGTTTGTGCACGTTAAACACGTTTGTGACTGCAGCCAATTTTAAAAACCTTGCGAATATGTATTATTTGCATCATGTTATATTGTTGACCCGTAGCTGATAAAGACCACCACATTCTCTTTTGCTGGATGTCTGGTTTAATAAACGAACGAAAGCAAAATGTTTTCATGCATATGATATTTCGAGGCAAGTGCAAATCTCTATAGTCCATGTTGTTTAATATGTTTGTCAACAATATGTTCCTTTTCTCCAACATAGGTGTGTCCGGTCCACGGCGTCATCCTTACTTGTGGGATATTCTCCTCCCCAACAGGAAATGGCAAAGAGCCCAGCAAAGCTGGTCACATGATCCCTCCTAGGCTCCGCCTACCCCAGTCATTCTCTTTGCCGTTGTACAGGCAACATCTCCACGGAGATGGCTTAGAGTTTTTTAGTGTTTAACTGCAGATACCAGGGACTGTAAAGGGGTTAAAGTTTAAAACGGCTCCGGTTCCGTTATTTTAAGGGTTAAAGCTTCCAAATTTGGTGTGCAATACTTTTAAGGCTTTAAGACACTGTGGTGAAAATTTGGTGAATTTTGCATAATTCCTTCATGTTTTTTCGCAATTGCAGTAATAAAGTGTGTTCAGTTTAAAATTTAAAGTGACAGTAACGGTTTTATTTTAAAACGTTTTTGTACTTTGTTATCAAGTTTATGCCTGTTTAACATGTCTGAACTACCAGATAGACTGTGTTCTGAATGTGGGGAAGCCAGAATTCCTATTCATTTAAATAAATGTGATTTATGTGATAATGACAATGATGCCCAAGATGATTCCTCAAGTGAGGGGAGTAAGCATGGTACTGCATCATTCCCTCCTTCGTCTACACGAGTCTTGCCCACTCAGGAGGCCCCTAGTACATCTAGCGCGCCAATACTCCTTACTATGCAACAATTAACGGCTGTAATGGATAATTCTGTCAAAAACATTTTAGCCCAAATGAACACTTGTCAGCGTAAGCGCGGCTGCTCTGTTTTAGATACTGAAGAGCATGGCAACGCTGATACTAATATCTCTGAAGGGCCCCTAACCCAGTCTGATGGGGCCAGGGAGGTTTTGTCTGAGGGAGAAATTACTGATTCAGGGAACATTTCTCAACAGGCTGAACCTGATGTGATTGCATTTAAATTTAAGTTGGAACATCTCCGCATTCTGCTTAAGGAGGTATTATCCACTCTGGATGATTGTGACAAGTTGGTCATCCCAGAGAAACTATGTAAAATGGACAAGTTCCTAGAGGTGCCGGGGCTCCCAGAAGCTTTTCCTATACCCAAGCGGGTGGCGGACATTGTTAATAAAGAATGGGAAAGGCCCGGTATTCCTTTCGTCCCTCCCCCCATATTTAAAAAATTGTTTCCTTTGGTCGACCCCAGAAAGGACTTATGGCAGACAGTCCCCAAGGTCGAGGGAGCGGTTTCCACTTTAAACAAACGCACCACTATACCCATAGAGGATAGTTGTGCTTTCAAAGATCCGATGGATAAAAAATTAGAAGGTTTGCTTAAAAGGATGTTTGTTCAGCAGGGTTACCTTCTACAACCAATTGCATGCATTGTCCCTGTCGCTACAGCCGCATGTTTCTGGTTCGATGAGCTGATAAAGGCGGTCGATAGTGATTCTCCTCCTTATGAGGAGATTATGGACAGAATCAATGCTCTCAAATTGGCTAATTCTTTCACCCTAGACGCCACTTTGCAATTGGCTAGGTTAGCGGCTAAGAATTCTGGGTTTGCTATTGTGGCGCGCAGAGCGCTTTGGTTGAAATCTTGGTCGGCTGATGCGTCTTCCAAGAACAAGCTACTTAACATTCCTTTCAAGGGGAAAACGCTGTTTGGCCCTGACTTGAAAGAGATTATCTCTGATATCACTGGGGGTAAGGGCCACGCCCTTCCTCAGGATCGGCCTTTCAAGGCAAAAAATAAACCTAATTTTCGTCCCTTTCGTAGAAACGGACCAGCCCGAGGTGCTACGTCCTCTAAGCAAGAGGGTAATACTTCTCAAGCCAAGCCAGCTTGGAGACCAATGCAAGGCTGGAACAAGGGAAAGCAGGCCAAGAAACCTGCCACTGCTACCAAGACTGCATGAAATGTTGGCCCCCGATCCGGGACCGGATCTGGTGGGGGGCAGACTCTCTCTCTTCGCTCAGGCTTGGGCAAGAGATGTTCTGGATCCTTGGACGCTAGAAATAGTCTCCCAAGGTTATCTTCTGGAATTCAAGGGACTTCCCCCAAGGGGGAGGTTCCACAGGTCTCAGTTGTCTTCAGACCACATAAAAAGACAGGCATTCTTACATTGTGTAGAAGACCTGTTAAAAATGGGAGTGATTCATCCTGTTCCATTAAGAGAACAAGGGATGGGGTTCTACTCCAATCTGTTCATAGTTCCCAAAAAAGAGGGAACGTTCAGACCAATCTTAGATCTCAAGATCTTAAACAAGTTTCTCAAGGTTCCATCGTTCAAGATGGAAACGATTCGAACTATTCTTCCTTCCATCCAGGAAGGTCAATTCATGACCACGGTGGATTTAAAGGATGCGTATCTACATATTCCTATCCACAAGGAACATCATCGGTTCCTAAGGTTCGCATTCCTGGACAAGCATTACCAGTTCGTGGCGCTTCCTTTCGGATTAGCCACTGCTCCAAGGATTTTCACAAAGGTACTAGGGTCCCTTCTAGCTGTGCTAAGACCAAGGGGCATTGCTGTAGTACCTTACTTGGACGACATTCTGATTCAAGCGTCGTCCCTTCCTCAAGCAAAGGCTCACACGGACATCGTCCTGGCCTTTCTCAGATCTCACGGATGGAAAGTGAACGTGGAAAAGAGTTCTCTATCTCCGTCAACAAGGGTTCCCTTCTTGGGAACAATAATAGACTCCTTAGAAATGAGGATATTTCTGACAGAGGCCAGAAAAACAAAGCTTCTAGACTCTTGTCGGATACTTCATTCCGTTCCTCTTCCTTCCATAGCTCAGTGCATGGAAGTGATCGGGTTGATGGTAGCGGCTATGGACATAGTTCCTTTTGCGCGCATTCATCTAAGACCATTACAACTGTGCATGCTCAGTCAGTGGAATGGGGATTATACAGACTTGTCTCCGAAGATACAAGTAAATCAGAGGACCAGAGACTCACTCCGTTGGTGGCTGTCCCTGGACAACCTGTCACAAGGGATGACATTCCGCAGACCAGAGTGGGTCATTGTCACGACCGACGCCAGTCTGATGGGCTGGGGCGCGGTCTGGGGATCCCTATAAGCTCAGGGTCTTTGGTCTCGGGAAGAATCTCTTCTACCGATAAATATTCTGGAACTGAGAGCGATATTCAATGCTCTCAAGGCTTGGCCTCAGCTAGCGAGGGCCAAGTTCATACGGTTTCAATCAGACAACATGACAACTGTTGCGTACATCAACCATCAGGGGGGAACAAGGAGTTCCCTAGCGATGGAAGAAGTGACCAAAATCATTCTATGGGCGGAGTCTCACTCCTGCCACCTGTCCGCTATCCACATCCCAGGAGTGGAAAATTGGGAAGCGGATTTTCTGAGTCGTCAGACATTGCATCCGGGGGAGTGGGAACTCCATCCGGAAATCTTTGCCCAAGTCACTCAGCTGTGGGGCATTCCAGACATGGATCTGATGGCCTCTCGTCAGAACTTCAAAGTTCCTTGCTACGGGTCCAGATCCAGGGATCCCAAGGCGGCTCTAGTGGATGCACTAGTAGCACCTTGGACCTTCAAACTAGCTTATGTGTTCCCGCCGTTCCCTCTCATCCCCAGGCTGGTAGCCAGGATCAATCAGGAGAGGGCGTCGGTGATCTTGATAGCTCCTGCGTGGCCACGCAGGACTTGGTATGCAGATCTGGTGAATATGTCATCGGCTCCACCTTGGAAGCTACCTTTGAGACGAGACCTTCTTGTTCAGGGTCCGTTCGAACATCCGAACCTGGTTTCACTCCAGCTGACTGCTTGGAGATTGAACGCTTGATCTTATCGAAGCGAGGGTTCTCAGATTCTGTTATCGATACTCTTGTTCAGGCCAGAAAGCCTGTAACTAGAAAGATTTACCACAAAATTTGGAAAAAATATATCTGTTGGTGTGAATCTAAAGGATTCCCTTGGGACAAGGTTAAGATTCCTAAGATTCTATCCTTCCTTCAAGAAGGATTGGAAAAAGGATTATCTGCAAGTTCCCTGAAGGGACAGATTTCTGCCTTGTCTGTGTTACTTCACAAAAAGCTGGCAGCTGTGCCAGATGTTCAAGCCTTTGTTCAGGCTCTGGTTAGAATTAAGCCTGTTTACAAACCTTTGACTCCTCCTTGGAGTCTCAATTTAGTTCTATCAGTTCTTCAGGGGGTTCCGTTTGAACCCTTACATTCCGTTGATATTAAGTTATTATCTTGGAAAGTTTTGTTTTTAGTTGCAATTTCTTCTGCTAGAAGAGTTTCAGAATTATCTGCTCTGCAGTGTTCTCCTCCTTATCTGGTGTTCCATGCAGATAAGGTGGTTTTACGTACTAAACCTGGTTTTCTTCCAAAAGTTGTTTCTAACAAAAACATTAACCAGGAGATTATCGTACCTTCTCTGTGTCCGAAACCAGTTTCAAAGAAGGAACGTTTGTTGCACAATTTGGATGTTGTTCGCGCTCTAAAATTCTATTTAGATGCTACAAAGGATTTTAGACAAACATCTTCCTTGTTTGTTGTTTATTCTGGTAAAAGGAGAGGTCAAAAAGCAACTTCTACCTCTCTCTCTTTTTGGATTAAAAGCATCATCAGATTGGCTTACGAGACTGCCGGACGGCAGCCTCCCGAAAGAATCACAGCTCATTCCACTAAGGCTGTGGCTTCCACATGGGCCTTCAAGAACGAGGCTTCTGTTGATCAGATATGTAGGGCAGCGACTTGGTCTTCACTGCACACTTTTACCAAATTTTACAAGTTTGATACTTTTGCTTCTTCTGAGGCTATTTTTGGGAGAAAGGTTTTGCAAGCCGTGGTGCCTTCCATTTAGGTGACCTGATTTGCTCCCTCCCTTCATCCGTGTCCTAAAGCTTTGGTATTGGTTCCCACAAGTAAGGATGACGCCGTGGACCGGACACACCTATGTTGGAGAAAACAGAATTTATGTTTACCTGATAAATTACTTTCTCCAACGGTGTGTCCGGTCCACGGCCCGCCCTGGTTTTTTTTTAATCAGGTCTGATAATTTATTTTCTTTAACTACAGTCACCACGGTACCATATGGTTTCTCCTATGCAAATATTCCTCCTTAACGTCGGTCGAATGACTGGGGTAGGCGGAGCCTAGGAGGGATCATGTGACCAGCTTTGCTGGGCTCTTTGCCATTTCCTGTTGGGGAGGAGAATATCCCACAAGTAAGGATGACGCCGTGGACCGGACACACCGTTGGAGAAAGTAATTTATCAGGTAAACATAAATTCTGTTTTTCAGAAAAATGACTGTTGTGTTTAATGTTAAAGATATCTAATTAATAAATATGCGCTATTGTGTTAGAATAAAGTAATCAATATGCATTTAGCTTTATCATATGCTAAATATATGATGCCGACTTCTTCTAAATGTAATTTCGTTGTATATTTTAGTAAAGGTTCATTAGACACTCACATTATAAATGAAATCTTTTAATTTGGTCTCTAGTTAGATAGTCCATTGTTTAACAAATACACGTTTCATTTTGCTTCTGTTCAAATAAAATGTAATTAATTATCAGACTCCTCGCCAAGCCTCTAAGTTTCATGTGAGTACCATCTCCAGCTTTCTCCTGTTTTGTGTATGATGGTGTATTGTCTTGTTTTACGGTTGTAATGGGGGTTCATTAATATTTTCAATAGAGCTAACCCGATTTTCTTTGAAAGTGTTTGAAGCTTTGTAATATTGATATCAGTATATGTTAATCTTGTTGTTTGTAGTAGTGTCTATTACATACAGTTCTGTTAAAAATATAGTATACTGTCCCTTTAATGCAAATGTTGATTTTTGTATCATGTATGAGTTCCACATTGTTTAATCTTCAAATATATTATTGTTAGCATATTTTCACCCCCCCACTCCTAAAAGGACTTTAAACCATATTCATTGTTAAAACAAATGTCTTTCTAAAAAAAAATTAACACAATAATGTCTCTTTAAGAAAATAGACTTTATTTAACACGTCAATATAAATCTGATTTCAAAATTTATTTTTTGAACAAGTACATGTAGATATACCAACAAGCTTCAAATATATGTTAGCATATGTAATTTTGTTAAAGGGACAGTTTAGAAAACAAATAATCTTTTGTATTATTCTAAAAGTCAATTTTGTAATATCAATGATATCAAATGTTTCTCACCAATTAATCATTTGTCTGTGTTTATTTAAATTTGCTAGCTAAACCTATGAGGTTCGTGTGCTCATTTCTTCGAGCTTGAAGAGTGCATGTAATCATTATACAATTTGACCACTAGAGGGCATTTGGATAGCATTTGTATATGTAAAACCTTGTGCTCATACAGCATATTATTTACCATGTATTGATCATTGATATCTAAAATGTTGTTATGTCAGAACAACAAATAAGTGGTCATTTTTCCTAGTCATAGATACAAGGTTAAGCACATAAGTCACACGTATTTCTCCATGTTTTGTTGTTTCCAACTTGATAATGCGTAATACAGTGTTTTCTTTGTAATCAATAATTTTCTGACTGTCCCTTTAAGCTGTGTTATTGGCATTCAAACAGTAATATGCCATCATGGATAATTGTAATGGTAATTTTGTTTGCAATTCGGGAAACAGTTTGGACATCACATCACAGAAACCAATCAATATCATGAACAAGGATAGGTATGTGATGATGTGGTTTTCACACACTTATAACCCACACTCTGCAAACAATCTGCCTCCATGGACCCTGTCCATAGAAGTAGATTATATACAGAGTGTGGTCCACAAGTGTATGAAAACCACATCATCACATACCTATCCATTACACATTAAATAAAAAAAACATTAAAGATGAAAATAAATACTTACTTCCTCTTCCTTCCCCTCTTCCCACGGGGCTGAGGCTCTGGGAGGGGCAACTGCCGACTCCGAAGAGTTCTCCTTGGAGATGTTGTGGGAAGAGTGGAAGGAAGAGTACTGGGACGACCAAGGTGAGGAGGAGAAGATGGCTGAGGAGGAGAAGATGGCTGAGGAGGAGAAGATGGCTGAGGAGGAGAAGATGGCTGAAGAGGAGGAGATGGCTGAAGAGGAGGAGATGGCTGAAGAGGAGGAGATGGCTGAAGAGGAGGAGATGGCTGAAGAGGAGGAGATGGCTGAAGAGGAGGAGATGGCTGAAGAGGAGGAGATGGCTGAAGAGGAGGAGATGGCTGAAGAGGAGGAGATGGCTGAAGAGGAGGAGATGGCTGAAGAGGAGGAGATGGCTGAAGAGGAGGAGATGGCTGAAGAGGAGGAGATGGCTGAAGAGGAGGAGATGGCTGAAGAGGAGGAGATGGCTGAAGAGGAGGAGATGGCTGAAGAGGAGGAGATGGGCCGGCAGGAGGAGATGGCCCAGCAGCAAGAGGCCCAGCGGCAGGAGGCCCAGCAGCAGGAGGCGGACCAGGAGGTAGACCAGCATGCGCCTCCCGGAAAAAATTGAACATCTCTTGGTGCAGATTAATGATTCTGTTTTGGCCTTGTTCGATTCTATTAAGTATGTTTATTATTTGGTTTTGGCCTTCAATTATTTGATTTTGTCCATCAAGAATTCGAGTTCGGCCTTCGATATTTTGTATCCGGGAGTTACGCATCTGGTCTATGTAGTCCAGTAGAACCCGCACCTCCGCTATTTCCTCTTGTTGTGCTTGGCGGGGTACCCGTGCACGGCGGGGTGCCCGTGCACGGCGGGGTGCGGGTCCTTGAGGGTCCTCTGGTTCCTCGGGCTCCTCCTCTGCTTCCGGGGCCTCTTCATCAGCTTCCGTGCGCTCTTTGTCACGGGGGGCCTCTTCCCTCCGAAGTGGAAATTCCTCCCCACCACTCTCATCCCGGGGAGATGGATGAGGCTGTGTTTCTTGTGCTGCCTCCTCCCCAGACTCTGTATATTTAAAAAAAAAAAAAATGTATATATTAGCATATTTGCAAATCAAGCTTTAAATGACTTAGCTTACGATATAATTACAAATGCAGAATCATTAATCCACTTTGAAATCTAACAAACAATCAATACGATTTCCGCATTTTCTAAACCGTGTTTGTGATATCTCTGGTCAATCTGAATGTTTTCGCGTTTGTTTAAATGCACACCTAACCTATAGCCTAGATACTGATGTAACTGCAAAGTAATTTAATGCGTGTAAACAACGTTATAGCATTAATCTGATCCTTAAAGGGACATGAAACCCAATGTTTTATCTTTCATGATTTAGAAGCATACATTTATTATCAACTTTCTAATGTACTTTTCTTATCTAATTAGCTTCATTCTCTGGATATTCTTTGCTGAAAAGCATATCTAAATATGCTTATAAGATGCTGATTGTTAGCTGAATATAGCTGACTCCTGTGATTGTTTCACCGTGTGCATGGCTATTTCTTCATTAAAATATATCTCAAGAATGATTCAAATTAGGTAATATACAGGGAGTGCAGAATTATTAGGCAAGTTGTATTTTTGAGGATTAATTTTATTATTGAACAACAACCATGTTCATAATGAACCCAAAAAACTCATTAATATCAAAGCTGAATAGTTTTGGAAGTAGTTTTTAGTTTGTTTTTAGTTATAGCTATTTTAGGGGGATATCTGTGTGTGCAGGTGACTTACTGTGCATAATTATTAGGCAACTTAACAAAAAACAAATATATACCCATTTCAATTATTTATTTTTACCAGTGAAACCAATATAACATCTCAACATTCACAAATATACATTTCTGACATTCAAAAACAAAACAAAAACAAATCAGTGACCAATATAGCCACCTTTCTTTGCAAGGACACTCAAAAGCCTGCCATCCATGGATTCTGTCAGTGTTTTGATCTGTTCACCATCAACATTGCGTGCAGCAGCAACCACAGCCTCCCAGACACTGTTCAGAGAGGTGTACTGTTTTCCCTCCTTGTAAATCTCACATTTGATGATGGACCACAGGTTCTCAATGGGGTTCAGATCAGGTGAACAAGGAGGCCATGTCATTAGATTTTCTTCTTTTATACCCTTTCTTGCCAGCCACGCTGTGGAGTACTTGGACGCGTGTGATGGAGCATTGTCCTGCATGAAAATCATGTTTTTCTTGAAGGATGCAGACTTCTTCCTGTACCACTGCTTGAAGAAGGTGTTTTCCAGAAACTGGCAGTAGGACTGGGAGTTGAGCTTGACTCCATCCTCAACCCGAAAAGGCCCCACAAGCTTATCTTTGATGATACCAGCCCAAACCAGTACTCCACCTCCACCTTGCTGGCATCTGAGTCGGACTGGAGCTCTCTGCCCTTTACCAATCCAGCCACGGGCCCATCCATCTGGCCCATCAAGACTCACTCTCATTTCATCAGTCCATAAAACCTTAGAAAAATCAGTCTTGAGATATTTCTTGGCCCAGTCTTGACGTTTCAGCTTGTGTGTCTTGTTCAGTGGTGGTCGTCTTTCAGCCTTTCTTACCTTGGCCATGTCTCTGAGTATTGCACACCTTGTGCTTTTGGGCACTCCAGTGATGTTGCAGCTCTGAAATATGGCCAAACTGGTGGCAAGTGGCATCTTGGCAGCAGCATGCTTGACTTTTCTCAGTTCATGAGCAGTTATTTTGCGCCTTGGTTTTTCCACACGCTTCTTGCGACCCTGTTAACTATTTTGAATTAAACGCTTGATTGTTCGATGATCACTCTTCAGAAGCTTTGCAATTTTAAGAGTGCTGCATCCCTCTGCAAGATATCTCACTATTTTTGACTATTCTGAGCCTGTCAAGTCCTTCTTTTGACCCATTTTGCCAAAGGAAAGGAAGTTGCCTAATAATTATGCACACCTGATATAGGGTGTTGATGTCATTAGACCACACCCCTTCTCATTACAGAGATGCACATCACCTAATATGCTTAATTGGTAGTAGGCTTTCGAGCCTATACAGCTTGGAGTAAGACAACATGCATAAAGAGGATGATGTGGTCAAAATACTCATTTGCCTAATAATTCTGCACTCCCTGTAAATACATTTGAATGTTTTGTCAAATTGTATTCGCTACCTCAATCATGAAAGTAAAGGTTTGCGTATAGTGTCCCTTGAAATACATTCGTATGTGAATTTATTGTTCAATGAGCTTACCGTCAGATGAGAGTGGCAGGTTCCCGGTATCAATTCCTCCGATACCGACTATTTCCACTTCGGAGATGCTGGGCCGCAACATTTCCTCCCATCGGCAGTACTCTATTTCCAGGGCAGGTCCGCCACCGGTTCCTGCGGCATGTCGGGCCTCCAGGCTTAACTTTTTCTTGAGATCCATCTTACAGTCCCGGTAGCGATGTTTTATCGAATCCAGATCTCTGTTCCGGCCACCCACTGCATTGACTGCATTTCTTATCTCATTCCAGAGCCTCCTCTTGTCAGTCGGGGTAGTCTTCTGGTGCTGCAGCCTCCTATACCTGGCCATATAGGCCTCTACGAGGGCCTCCTTCTCCTCCATCGAAAACCTTGCCTCCCTAGTCGCCTTGGCCTTCCCCTGTGACGATGCCCTCTGTTTCCCGGACTGTGAAGCCCTACTCTGTCCGCCACTGGGCCCAGCCACTTGTTCATCTTGAACCAAGTGGCTGGGTCCACCCACCGCTTCCTGCCCCCCTTCCTGCCCTGTTCCTCTCCCCCTCCCTCTCCTCCCCCCTCTACCTCTCCCTCTCCTCCCCCCTCTACCTCTCCCTCTCCTCCCCCCTCTACCTCTCCCCTGCCTGGCCTCCATCTGTTCCCTAAACTAAACCCAAAATAATCAAACAAAAAGTGAGTGTGATGAAATGAAAGGGGGTCAAAATAAAGAACTAAAAAGACAAAAAAAGTGCTGAAAGTGTGAGAGGGATGTAAAAAAACAAAGAGGGTAAGGAGTATTTAAATAAACCAAAAGAAGAAGAAGACTAAAGGAGGATATGTAAACTAAATGTAACTAGGGGATGGGTATGGGATGGGTATGGGATAAGAGTAAATGGGATGAAAGGGAATGGGACTACAGGGAATGGGGTATGGAGTGTAGTATGAGGGGGTAGGGGGTATGGAGTGTATGTAGTGTTATTGATAAGTGTATGTATGTATTGAATGTGTTTGCGTGTAAATGTGTTACGTGTACAGAAAAATCACTCGCTCGCTAACTCACACTACTACTAATTCTCACTAACACACTACTACTAATTCTCACTAACACACTACTACTAATTCTCACTAACAAACACTCCCACTAACTCTCACTAACTACCACTAACTCACGCTCCCACTAACAACTCCCACTCCCACTAACTCACTCACGCTCCGACTAACAGACTCTCTCCCACTCCCACTAACTCCCACTCCCACTAACTCCCACTAACTCACTCACGATAACACTAACAACTGACTCTCTCACACTAACACTAACTCACTCACAATAATGCACCAACTCTCTAATCTTAAACCTCCAATCTCCAAAGACCCACCAGCAACACAGTCAAAGAAGCCCTACTTGTGTGGTGCTTATATACCCTGTGTAAATGTTTAATGATGTACCAATTTCCGTTGTAAATTGTGTTCAGGTGTGCTTTATTAGCAATTAATATTAGTGCAATGTGTATTAGTTGTGTGAATTTGCGCATGCTCATTTTGAGTTAGTATTTGTGGAATGTGTAGAATGCGATGTCATAGTGGTCGTTTTCTCTAACATTGTCCAATAGTATTCTTTTTAAATGTGAATTTGCGATGGTGTGGTATTAGTGAAGTGTTGTATATGTATGATTGTCCTAATATATAGTGATATTGAATGCGATTATTTTTCTAGTGTATGTATATATTTTTTATTCCTTGTTGTTATTTTGCGAATTTCCGCATCTTAAAGTATATGCATATTCCCCGTATTAAATTTTATTAAAAATCCCCCCGTTTGTGAATGTGTAATGCTTGTGTGCTTTGTTGATTGATTGTTGTTGTGACATTTGCGGCGTGTTATTGTTGTGCATGATGTGGTATGCGTCATATGACCGAGCTGAGCGTATTCTCGCGAGATCGAGTGTTAGGTGAAAAAAGCTATTTTTTTGCTTTTCCATTGATCTCTATGGGAGACTGTCTAACGCGGGCAGTATTCCGCGTGTGACATACACGCGTTAGGAGCATCGTTAGATGGTCTTTTTTGAACTCTAAATACCGGAGTCAAACAATGCCGTGCGTTAGACATAAAACACGCGTGGCGTTAGCAACCCATCTACCGCTGAACTCCAAATCTAGCCTATAGTAAACAAGATGGAGTATATTGATAGCAGAACATTCATGTATTATCACTTGCCTCAAAATATATTTGTGATTATCAACAGATTTACTCTATTTGTTTATTCGATGACGAGACATCCATCAATCGCAATTTGTAATATATTTCTTATTTATGTTTGAGCAATGTCAAAGATGAACACAATCAATAAATAAAGTTGGACTTTCATGTTTTAAACTTTCTGTGTTCTCAATCGCCAACATGGCGAATCCAATATCGCGTAACAATGTGAGTCAATCAAATTATGGAATTTAACAAGATGCATGTGACACTCTCTGTTTTACATACACAACAACGTGATCCAATCAATTTATGGAATGAACCGTTTGCATGTCGCGATTAGTTATATTTTGATTTAAAAACTTATCCTGTTATATTGTCAAATAGCAAGCGTGTTTGTTCTATGAAATGCACATTTTCAAAAAGTGTAACGCTAGATCCCATAATATTTTTAAAATTACATAAGTTACATACAATCCATTGTTGTTAATAAATATATATTGATTTAGAATTGTAAGATTAGGAAATGATCATGAAGCATCAAGGTTTAATATAGAGATATTGCTACTTCTATACATCCCGAAAATGTGTATTGTTTATACATTATATGTTACCTATAGCAATATATTGTTTGTCTACTAAATATAATCAAACATTATTGAAAGATATTTCTCTAAAATATTTGTAGATTACACAGTGTTTTTCGATTTTCTACAAATAAAAAATATCATGATAATTGGAATATATGTGCTGTCAACTGCCAGATTATAGTCTGGTTCAAAGATACTATATATGTATGTTGATGTAAAACTAAATAATATTTAATAATTAACAGTATAAATACATATCACTTAAAATAATGTATTGTTGTCAGGTTCACTTAAGAATTATTCACATTAAATCCCTTTTATTAAAAATGACATTAGAAAATAAATAAAATATAACATTTAAAAAATAAAAAAAAGAATATTTTATTGTGATAAATATGATTTTTGAAGATCCAAAACAATAAAAACATTCAATAGGACAAATAAGTCAGAATGCTAACAATGCCCCTTTGGAGCCATCTGGCAAGGTGACAGTGCATCACAGTCCCTGGGGCGTAGTTGACAAGGGGAAACAAAGGGCAAAACAGCCCCTTTGAAGCCATCTGACAAGGTGACAGTGCATCACAGTCCTTGGAGATAGTTGACAAGGGGAAACAAAGTGCAACGGTGCACTAAACTTAATAACAGAATACATAAACATAGCCAACAGGCAACAAATATAAACAAAACAATTTGGACGGAGGAGTTATTCCTGCTCCCTTGGGTCATCTCCGGACTCTCCAGTTTCTGGGGCATGCTCCTCACTTTAATCAGCCTGAGGTTCTGCAGCTGTAGTTTGCAGCCTTGCCTCTAGACAAATGTTTCTTCTAAGCATTTTGCACTTAAGCTGCAACTGCAGAACCATGTAATCGGCAATCATTCCCATCTAATGGCAATGACAATAAAATAACTTAATAAAGGAATCATTATTTTTTTAGTTTGACACACAGGTAAAGGGGTTGTGATTAAATAAAAAGCCATGCAAATGCATATTTAAAGAAATGCTATGCAAAATGTAGACAATATCATTGTGTAAAAACAGTTTTTTTTATATTTTTAAAAAAAAATTGTAAAAATTTACATTAAAATAAAAATATAATTCTTTAAAATTCAATTTTCAAAAATTAATTTAAATTTGAAACAATAAGATCAGTATAATGTCCCTTTAAGAATATATAGTCTAATGTTGATTTTGAATGATACTTACATCTGTGGCTGGGGAGGAGAACCGGATACTCAGGCTGAGGAAGGTGAGGATCAGGGAAAATGGGTTGGCAGGGAGGATGGAGAGGGGCAGGCCCAGGTGGGGCCTGTGCAGGTGGGGCAGGACGGCAAGGATGGGAATGGGCAAGAAGGGAATGACGGGAAGAGCAGCAGTTGTGTCTAAACTAACATCTAAAGTAAAGGAAGAAGAGGAAAACATAAGTGTTTAAAACATGATGTATTGTGCCTCCCACAGTCTTGGTCCATACATTGTGTAGTCTTACCATCTGAAGGTATCTTTAGATTTTATTGTTGAAGTCACCACAGTTGAAAGACAATGCCACAGACATGATGTCACATTGGTATTCTTCACTTTCGGTCTATAGATTAAGTAAATCTCCCTAATAGAAAATACATTTTAAAAATTATAATTATAATAGTTCTGCATCCCCCCCCACACAAAGTATTTTAACTAAATGTTTCTTATCAATAGCTTAATATGCTTATGTGGCCTCCTTTGTGTTAAGTTATTACACTCACCCTCTGATGTAGGACTTTGACAATTAGATGTGATAAAAATAATGGAAACTTAAAGGGACAGTATACACTCATTTTCATATAACTGCATTTAATAGACACTACTATAAAGAATAAGATGCACAGATACTGATATAAAAATCCAGTATAAAACTGTTTAAAAACTTACTTAGAAGCTTTCAGTTTAGCTCTGTTGAAAAGGTAGTTGGAAAGCCCACTGCAAGTGGCAAATAAGACACTCCCCCCCTCCCCCTTCTTTTGCATATGAAAAGACCCTTTACACAAACAGAAGTAAGCTGGAGAAGGTAGCTGACAGTATTCACATAAAACTTTGGGGCTTGGTTAGGAGTCTGAAAATCAGAGCAATGTTATTTAAAAATAAGCAAAACTATACATTTATTTTTTTAAAAAAACTTTATGTGCTATATAAATAGATCATCTACAAAACATTTATGCAAAGAAAAAATGAGTGTATAATGTCCCTTTAATAATTGTGTGCCATATGATGGATCAGTACTCCCCCCTCCCCACAGTCTTGGTCCATACATTGTGTATACTTACCATCTGATGGTGTCTTTAAAAATTAAGTGGCAAAGTCATCACAGTTAGAAGCCAATGCCAGAGACATATGATGTATAATTTACCTATGAATGGAAATCTCATGTTATAGTTTGATATTGTAATTTCTTGAAAAGTCCTAACATGTTCACACTCACATGATTATACTTTTATTGAACTAACAATGGCATCTATAATATTACTTTCTGAAATAGTTTGTAATGATGTTCTCTCTGACATTGACCCCCTCATCCTGTTAGAGGCCCTCTTCTTTGTCATCTTGCTCTCTTTGGAGGACTGGGGGCACTTGGATGTTTTGCAGCATCCCTGCCTGTTGGGCTATATTATGAAGTACCCTGCAGGCTATAATGATCTTCACCACCTTCTCAGTGCTGTATTGGAGGGCTCCTCCAGATCTATCCAGACATCTAAATCTAATTTTTAGGAGCCCAAACATACATTCCACAATAGCCCGGGTTCCCTGGTGTGCCTGATTGTAACGCTCTGTGCCTCATCATTGGGGTTACGGAGAGGCGTTATGAGCCAATTCCTGCTCATCTAACCCAAATCATCTATAGATTTGAAAGAAATTTAAAAGAAAAGTTGAAAAAAAGAACATAAAAAAAATAACCAAACGTCAAAATACAGTCTAATTATCGTGCACATTGTAATATACAGATTTCCTTTTAAAATGAACTTAAAATGCACCATCTAACCAATTTTTACAATACAAAAAGGATGACTCATAATCAATATAGAAAAACAAAGTAAACAATGCATTTGTGTATATGAAAATCGCAAAACACCTATATTTTGAGCAATACGGTAAACGTTTACATAACATAGCTAAAATGTAGAAATGTAAAAATCGTTAATTGCTCTGCTAGTGACATTGATGATTTGAAAGAATCTTTCAAACTGATAAACTGTTGTCTACGTCAGTTATGTTTGAAAGAACTACACTGTCCCTTTTAAATGTATTGTGAAGCCACCTGCAAAATTTTTGTTTTGAGCTAAACCTGTCTGGACACATTTGCTGAGAGACAATTAAATGCAAGACAAAGAGGGTTGGAATATGATAGACAGACTCTGTTAGAAGATAAGAAAGATAAATCAGCTATATTGGAAAAAAAGGAAAATAAAACCAAATTTTATTACAACGTATAGTGAAGGGGCATATGGGGTAAAATCAATTTTAAACAAACATTGGAATATTCTACTAGCAGATCCACTGTTAGCAGGACAACTTGATGAGCGACCTGACATAGTATATAGGAAAAATATGGATCTTAAAAGTTTTATAGCCCCATCAAAACTAAAATCCTCGGTACAAAAAACTGAGGGTACTTTATCCAATTGGCTATCATTAAAACCAGGCACTTATAAATGTGGTAAAAAAGATTGTTGTCTATGTCCCATTATTGACAGATGTTCAGATTTTACTTGGAATTGGAGTAGAACTAATAAATATATTACTAACGATAGGACCACATACAATTCCACATATGTAGTATATCAGTTAACATGCATTTGTGGGATGATCTATATAGGGCGTACTAAAATAAAAATAAAAAAGAGTATATGAACATTTGAGTAATATCAAGAATGGTTTAGAGGGACATCGTGTATCCCACCATTGTAAAACTAAACATCAGTGTAGTAGTGTAGGGATCATGTTTAAAGTTTTAGAACACATAAACAATTGCAGTAGTAATTGTTTCCTATTACTTAGGAAAGCTGAAACAAAATGGATACATCTATTAGGAAGTTTAAACCCAAATGGTCTAAATATAGATATAGACCTGCAAGCATTTATGGCCTAATATGGGAAGTAAGATATATTAGTTTTTTTCTGTTTTCAGTCAGCACAATACGTCCTCTAGGTAGTTCATTTAGTTAATAATGTATTTTTTAGCTGGCATAATATATTATTAAATTAAAATTAATTTTGGAATATTAAAAGGTTTTATTTATATTAACATTTTGGGGAATTTTTTAAATATACTTTAGAATGAATTTTAACATGAATTCTATAATAGCCTTTTTAAATAATTTCATTTTAGTATATAACAATTGTTTAAAATATCTATTGCTTTTAGAAGTATATTGTGTTTTATTTAATAGTATAGTATATATACATATATTTTTTTTCAATCGTATGTAATAGGAAGATAACAGTAGGTCTAATATGTACTTAATTATGCAACTATGTATTTTAATTTGTAATTTTATGTAACCTAATTGTGATATTTTTTAGTCTAACATTGTCATTACGGCAGAGGGTCTGATCCGGACAATATGAGTAATTTTGACTTGAACCAATAAGGACAGAGCCCGGCAAATTTAAATGCTGGAGTAAACAGCTGACAACTATCCATTCTCTGTTGAAAAAGTTCACCCGAGTGTGAACTAAACACGTTCAGGAGGAAGTTACACTTGAAAAAGATTATTATCTTTGGTGAAAACTCTTCACCTTCGTTGAACAGCTGGAACCATTGAGGCTGTAAAAACATTTGCAACAGGAATCCAGTCCCGTAATCCAAGTCGGACCTCTATGAACTTCTAATGAAGTTCCAGTGTGACAGCATTATATATTATGGGCATGTTTTTTTTGCACATCTTGTGTGTATTATTGTCTAATATCTGACATAATAAAGATAAATACAGTGAATCGCGGATGCGCTTGTTCTTTTTTTTTCTTACAGTTTAAATGGTTATACATCATTCTATAGATGCCAATTTTGCACATTACACAAACACATCTGTATGAGAGCATTAAATATGGCAATTGTATAAATTATTAACTATTGTAGGCATGCTGTGCACGAGTACTCACCAACAAACCACCCACTAGGAAACTGTCCTCAAACTGACGCCAGACTGACGACTGCCTGAGGATATAGGCGGCGTGACCGGTGCCAGCGTAATTCCCAAACATGTTCATAATTTGCATCCATGCTTAGCAAATGAACTGCACGTTCAAAGAATGAAAGTGTTTGCAATTACGGTACTGATCCTCCTCTGCCGTTGGAGCCAGACGAGCAACATGGGTGCAATCTATTGCTTCCAAAACATTAGGCATTGCATCTATAATATAGAATTCACTCTTGAGGTCTCTCCAATCTTCCTCATTTTGAGGGAATTTTATAAAAAGTTGACATTCTTTTTTATGGCATTCAAAAACTTGTCAAAAACCACAGAGAAGGTGCCTTATGCCAAGTAACCTTCTGTGGATTAAAAGTTTCTGGAGGCCAAAACATGTATACAGCAAAGCATCTAGGACATGCCAGGGATTGCATTGCGCGGCTCCAAGTATGATTTTATGACATTGTAAGGGCTTAAAGGGACATTAAACCCCAAATTTTTCTTTAATGATTCAGATAGAGAATACAATTTTTTTTTTAAATTGTTTATTTATAACCAGCAGAGGGTGCAATGAAACTCAAATGCATAATTTACGCCTCGCAGGGCCAATTTTTCCATAACAACCATGGAGAGACAAACAAAAAGAGAAAAAATAAAGAGCATCATATATTAAAAAGAAAGCAGTCCCATTTTAAACAGTATGACTATATGTTTAAGAGAAGGAATAAGAATTAAGGCATCAAAAATAAACTGTACACTCTACTGGGGTTTTCCCGTTTTTACATTTATCCTATGCATCTCAATACTCTGATCGTACTCGTGAGAATTTACCTGCATAAAAAAGAAAAAAAAAGGAAAAAAAAAAAAAAAAAAAAAAGGAAAAGGAACTTATAGAGAAGAAAGATATGAAGAAAGGAATAAGAGACACGGTCACCAGATTCCTAGCAGTACTAGTTCAGTATTTCTAAATGGGTATATTAGATGTTCAATTTCCGTGGGGGGGAGAGTTTTTATAAATATAGACCACTTAACAAAGAACTTCTTAACATCTGCCTCACTTTGCAAGTCAGTATCCACTTGTTCAATCATACATTGTTTCTTTAGGCTGTTTTTTATTTCTTTTACACTCGGGACTGCTCGATTCTTCCATTTCTTTAAAATTAAATATCTGCCTGCTAGTATTATTAAATTGATAATTTTCCTTTTGTTGGGGGATATTTCTCCTTCATGGGCTAGTAGCACCACCTTTAGCGGTGAGAGAAAAAAAAGAGGAGAGGCCAAGCGTATTTACCATCCAATATTGGACCTTCAACCAGAAATTTCTAATTTTTGGGCATTCCCAGAACATATGTACTAAGTTAGCTAGGGGCAGCAAACATTTTGGGCAGGCGTTAAAGCTAGAGTTCAGACACTGTGATCCCTTTTTCGGTGTAAAATATGACATATGAAGGAGCTTAACCTGCGCCTCCCTCCATGTTGCAGAGAGAGTTGCTTTGGCAACCTCTTGAACTGACGCAATAATTACATTGGAGTCAAGCGTTTCTGTTTTTAGCATATCAGCCCATTTGTCTTGAATTTTTCCAATAGTTTCTGTACCTTTAATAGAGACCAGATTTTGATATATATAAGAGATTGAAGTAAATCCATTTCTGACTAATAAGAGCCAGTTTTCTATCTTTCCCAGTGACCAGTCCCATCCATAATTGGTTGAGAGACTAACAGCGTAGTGTCTTGCCTGCAAATAGGCAAATAAATTTTTATTAGGTATATGAAATTCCTCTTTTAAAAAATCGAAGGTTCTAGTACTTTTATTCTCAAAGTCTAATAATTGATGTACAAAAACAAGCCCTTGAGTCTCCCATTGCGTAAAAAGAGCTGATTGCATGCCGGCTTGAAACTGTGGGTTATTTAGTAATGGATTATATCTTGATACCCTAGATTCTATAGTTAATAGGTTACAAACCTTTTTCCACATAAGGAGTGGGTTGCAGATTGACCTCATTTTTTTTATTTTTAGAGGGAGCGCGTTTTTATTGCAGTGCACTAGGGCCCTTAAGTCAACTGGATGTGTTATATTAGAATCCAACTCTATGTTTGTAATATAGTTACTACTAGTAAGCCAGTCTGCTATAATACGAGCTAAAAATACCTGATTATATGTACGTAGATCAGGAAGAGAGAGACCTCCGAGTTTCATAGGTAGAGCTAATTTAGCTAGAAAAATTCTAGGCTTTTTGTTCTGCCAAATGAATAAACGTAAAGCCGAGTTAAAAGAAAGGATGTCCTTAGCTTTGAGAGTAATTGGGGTGTTTTGGAGAACGTATAGAATTTTTGGTAAGAGAGACATTTTATATAAAGCTATACGTCCTGATAAAGAGAGGGGGAGCATCTGCCAGTTTTTAAATGCTTCTTTTACCTTTTTGAGAATCGGGAGTATATTCAAATTATACCAGTTGTCAGGGTTGGCTGATATCCATATTCCTAAGTATCTAACTGCGTCTTGAACTATACTGAAAGGAATATCTAAAGCAGAGTGTTTTGTTTGTTTAATCCATAGTAGCTCTGATTTTGTGTTATTGACCCTGTAGCCTGAGAATGATCCAAATTGTTTGATTATTTTAAGCAATCTAGGGATATTTTTGGAGGTATTTGAGATATATATTAATATGTCGTCCGCATAGAGTGCCATTCGCAGCTCCTTCTTATTGACCCTGATACCTTCTAATTGTTGCCGGATTACAATGGCCAGCGGTTCTATAGCCAGATCAAATAAGAGTGGGGAGAGAGGACACCCCTGCCTTGTTCCTCTGCCTAGTTTTATGTCATGAGATAGATCCCCATTTACTATGATTTTAGTTGAGGCATTTTTGTATAGGTTGTCAAAAAAACGAAGAAAATTTCCCCCCAGGCCGAATCTCTTTAAGGTAAAAGACAAATGGTCATAATGTACTGAGTCGAATGCTTTTTCAGCATCGATAAAAATAGCCTTGTCAGAAGCATCCTCTTCCCCCTTATTCCCTAATTCTCCCATTACTTTAAAGTACTCTATAGTAAGGAATACTTCCCTTATTTTAGCAGAAGAATTGCGTTTCAGTAAGAACCCGGCTTGGTCTGTATGGATGATATTGGGAAGAAGGGATTGAAGCCTTCTCGCCAAGATCGTCATTAATATCTTATAATCTGTGTTTAGTAATGCGATGGGTCGGTAGGATTCTTTCCTCTTTGGGTCTTTTCCAGTTTTTAAAATAAGAACTGTATTTGAAGCAATAAAATCTGGTGATGGGGTCAGACCTTTAATATATAGATCATTGAATAGCGAGGTTAAATGAATTGTTATTTCAGGAGCCATTATTTTATATATTTCATTGGGAAGAGCATCTGGCCCTGAAGCTTTATTTGAAGTTAGGTTCTGGATAGTCAGTAGAGTTTCTTGTTCAGAAATGGGAGAGTGTAGTTCATCCAAAAGATCAGGAGTTAAAGCCGGATGAACCAAATTCTTCCAAAATTCTTCACGTTCTATAAAGTTTGAAGTTTTAGCAGTGTAAAGGGTTCTATAGTAATCTTCGAATACTCCAACCAATTCAGTTGGTGTTTTAAGACACTTTTCCTCTGTTATAATCGTATCTATTATAGGAGATGCTTTCTCCCGTCTAACCAGATTTGCCAAAAGTTTCCCTGTTTTGTTCCCATAATGATATAATTTAGCCTGAAGTCTTAAGTCACTTTGTGTTGTTTTATACAAAAGAAAAGAATCTCTATCTGCTAATATGGATATATATCTGGACCAGTTCTCTGGAGTTTACATATATATGTATCGATTGTAAGCATTTGTTACTGCCTTCAGAAGCTCCCCCTCTCTTAACTTTAATTTCCTGGATCTAGATATGCTATAAGCCAGTATTTCCCTTCTTAAGACTGCCTTGGCTGTTTCCCAGAACAAGGCCGGTCTGGTTATATATTCACAATTCAATTGGGCATATTCGCGGAACTTGGCGTTCAGCCAGTTTTTAAATTTATTATTAGAAGCCAAGTATCGCGGAAACTGAAAAGACCTAGTTCCTTTCTTAAAATTATCAAGTTGGAATTCTAGATAGATTGGAGCATGATCTGATATTGTAATTGGTGAAATTCCAGCTTTTATCTGAGATTTACAAATTCTTTCATCCACCAGAAAAAGATCAATCCTGGATAGTGTTTTGTGTGCTCGGGAATGACACGTGTATTCTTTAACTTCTGTATTCTGAAGTCTCCAGATATCACATACTTTCAAATTTTTGTTTAGTTTAAGGAATAATTTAGATTCTAAATTATCTCTCTTTGTTTTCTTTAAAGTGGAGTCCCGTCTAAGCCTGTCAATTGGGAATTTAGGTGCCATATTAAAATCTCCACAGAGGATCAGATAGCCCTCTGCACATGAGATAAGTTTATTCTGCAGTTTTTCCCAGAAATAAAGATTAAAAACATTAGGAGCGTAGACATTGCAAAGTGTGTACAGAATTTTTAGAATTTTAATTTTAACAATCAGATATCTACCCTCATCATCTGTTTCTATTTGTATAACTTCATATGGAGTTTTCTTACCTAGCAGGATTGCTACCCCGCTTTTCCTTTTAGATGTAGAGGAGAAAATGACTTCCTTGACCCAAGAGGTCTTAAGCTTGCGGACTTCATCTGGTTTTAAATGAGTTTCCTGTAAAAAGGCTAAGTCAGTATTGGTTTTTTTAAATAAGAAAGTATTACCTTGCGTTTTTAATAGGGGAAGTAAGACCTCCTATATTCCAGGAGGTCATCTTGAACTTATTTTTTATACTCATCTAGTAAATACTTAGAGAAAAAAGAGGTAAAAAAAAACAAAAAAAACCATAGAGCAGGTGACTAAAAACTTTAATATCCCTTGTGTCCCATCTAAACCAAGCACTCAGAGGGAGTATGTTCCCACTCCCTCTGCATCCCTTAAACACAATTACTTCCATTTTTTATAAAACAGAAGAGAAAGAAGAGTAGAAAGCTAACTTTACTTTTAGCTGACTCCCCTTCTGCTCTATTCTGGTGCTATGGGGTAAGTTTCCTTATAGAAATTTTCTGCGTCCTGTGCTGAATCAAAAAAATTGTTATGACCATTTAATACTATTTTCAGTTTTGCCGGATAAAGTAAGGTAGCCCTAGCACCTTGCTTAATGAATTTTGTACAGTGTGGGGTGAGTTCCCTTCGTTTTGAAGCTGTTTCAGATGAATAATCCTGAAACAGAAGAATTGTTGTACCATCTAGCAGAATAGGTTGATGTTTACGGTATGCCTGAAGTAGTGTAATTTTATGTTTGAAATTTAGAATTTTTGCAATAATTGGTCTGGGTCTTGCGTTTTCTTTACTTTGATTAAGTGAGCCTATTCTATGAGCCCTTTCAATAGTTATCTGGGGTGGGAATCTGGAATCTGAAGTAATCGGGGTATAGTGATTGAGAGCAATTTTTCTAAATCTTCGAATTGTTTACTCTCTGGGACCCCAATAACCCTTAGGTTATTTCTTCTCGACCTGTCCTCTAGGTCTTCGATCTTATTTTGCATTTTTGTTAATGTATTATTTGTTAATTCAAGAGCAGAGTTATAAAATGAGGTCGTATCCTCAAGGTCAGAAATCCTTTGTTCTGCCTCTGAGATTCTATATGCAAATTGTTTGACTTCAGTGGACAGAGAGGCAATATCCTGTTTTATTTCTACCTTAAGAAAGTCAAATTTGGGAGTTAAAGCAATCAGTATATTATTTACCAGGGTTTGCATATCTAGGGGTTCCATTATATTTGGAGGGTTTGCGCCTCCTATTTGTGTCTCTACCAGAGGTTCAGGGGTAATTTTACTTTTTTTGTCTCTCCTCCCCGCCATGGCTGATGGAGAAAATGTAGGGTGACCGTGCAAATATTTATCCATAAATAGTTAGGGTACCCCCAAAAATACCACGTGCGTTGTGAGTGTGTTGGGGAATAAAAGAGAAAGAGAAAAAAAAATAAGAGGGAGAAAACAAGAGGGGGGGGGGGGGGACGGGAAGAAAAATTGTGAAGTGCTCTCGTGAAGTGCAAAAAAAAAGAGAGAAAAAAAAAGGGGGGGGGGGGAGTGGTGTTCACCCAAGTGACAGTTTATTATAATCAAAAACGTGTTTTTAGTGACAATAATGTGATTTTGTGATTATGTCCTCCTATTCAGCAGTGTGAGGAGTCAATATTTGAGCTTAAATTTACCTGAACTCTCAGGTCTAAAGTTAGTTCCTCTTATATTTCTTGTTTACTAGTAGCATATTTACTTTTATCTTCCCCTAATCCTACAGCTACTGTGTTCCCCACCTAAAGCCGAGATTTAGAACCTTAAAAGGAGAAAAAGAGGATATTGGGCTATGTGTTTCTATCAATTATTTTCAATATCCGGAGTTTTCACTCAGGATAGCAGTACACAACACTGAAAGTATATACATGTGATTCCTTTCATATGTCACCAAAGATAGAGAAGTTAAGATTTAAGACCTAGAGAGGCAACAATAAATTACTTGTTTAAGAACTACTTGCAGTTTGAATCAACAACCAGTAGCATTAACACACTCTATGCCTGGCCCATTAACAGAGGGAGAGAAAAGATGGGGTATATCCTTTCTCCTCTTTTTTTTTTCCCTTTTCCCTTTTTTTTTCTCTTTATAGTTTAGACTTTTTGCCGTTTTATATAGCAACACTATAATATAGTAAGTACTTTTAGCAGTATGATATTTAAACCAAGATATTTTTCCCTTTCTTTTCTTTTCTTTCTCCAGTTATCTCTTTTAAGATCAGCAGCTTCCTATAAAAGCTTAAAGTTACCACCTGAAGCAGGGATTTAAGACCTTAAAAGAAAAGAGGATGTTAAGCTATATATTTTCAACAGGTATTTTTAGTAACCACAGTTTTCACTCAAGATACCACTGCCTAACACGTAGAGTATATGTGATTCCTTAAACAAATCACCAGAAATAGGGAAGTTGTGACTCAATACTTAAAGGCATAGCCATAGTTGTTAAAAAGCTTCTTATAGTCTGTTAACTTCAAGGCAAAGTTAGATTGTACTATACCTGCAGCCGTACTCTCTATGCCTTATAGCTGGTACAAATAGTGTAAAGATTTTTTTTTTTTTGGTAGGCAGAGAGATACAGGGAGAGTGAAAAAACACAGTGTATCAGAATATTATATTATTTTTTTCCCCTTTTCTTTTCCCCTTTTCTTTTCCCCTTTTCTTTTCCCCTTTTCTTTTATGAAACAGTTATGTACCGCAATGTAACAGAATGTATCACGGAGTGTCCTTTAAACAATATGAGGTTGTATTTAGACCAAGTTTTTCTTATCTCTTTTTCCTCCCTCCAATTATCTTCTCTTGAAGTAATTAATATTTCTTTTAGAGTTACTTATTGTAGTAAGACAAAGACCCTTCTGCCCTCAGCCAGATATTTGTTTTTCTTTCTACTTTCTCTTCTTTCTTTCCCCCTCTTCTTCTTTATGAAATTATGTCCTTTTATATAAGGGCCGCTTTTCCCCGTCTACACGATTGGTCCCTTACACCACTTTAGTGGTATGCTTTGTTAATGTTCTTGCCCACTAGATCCTCTGAGCACCTCTGCGGCCTGTTGGTTTTAAAACTTTGAAAAATACTGGAACTGGCAGTACAAACAAACTTGCCTCCCCCCGCACTCTGCTCACCTGTCTGTCGTATGTAAATATCCAGTAATGGTAGACCTGCTTCTAGTCCTTTCGGGCCCCTTCTCAGGATACCTGGCATTCTCTCCTCCTCTCGCGCAGCACCGGTGGGAGAGGAGAGAGCGATTATTGCACCAGCCTTCACAGCCTATGCGGGAACCTTCCGCCTTGAGGGCTCCAACTCCTACCCCTCTCTCGCAGCTCCGGTGGGAGAGGGGAGGATCCAGCAATAGAGTGCGGAGGCTGATCCCGGATGCAAGCAACCCGCAGACACCGATGTCGGCCCGGAGTCGCGATCCGCTCAGAGAGAGAGAGAGCCCGTTCCGCCAAATGCAGGTGATTATAGATTAAGGGTCCAAACGAGGCAGACAGGCTTGTTGTGTGCTGAGGTATATTCTCCTGTGGGCCACCTGTCCAACCGGCTCCGATCACCGTCTCAAACAAACCCACAGAGGCGAAAGGGAAAAAGGAGGCAGCGTGCAGCGCGCGGGGGGGGTCCAGTCCACAGGCAGCAACGGGGGCCAGAGTTCTCGGGAGTAAACACAGTGATAGATGGCCGCTAAGATCCCTGCCAGCAGACGTGCTCAGAGGGGCAAATAGGAAGGTCCAGTGAAGTAGCAGATACACCTGGCCCTACTAGGTAGGGACGGGGGGAGTCCACCTGCTTAGTAGGTATAATATAGAAATTTTATTTTCTCTTTTCTGGGTATCTAGTTCTCCGTTCTTCTTTAGCATGTCCAGTTAAGAACAAAGGTTTGCTAGTTAGGACGAATGTTTGTTAAAAGAAGCTTAAATGTCGACAACATTAGTTCCAAAATAAGTGTTTTTCTTCCCTTTGGCTTAGTTTAGTTTATTATACAGCGAGATGTAACAACGCTGTTCAGGTTCCAGAGGCGTTGTCTCAGGCTATCCAATTAGCTACCCCACTGATTGGGGTAAGGCGCGAGAGAAACTGCCAGCAGCTGTAGGACTGGAGCAGAGAGCTCAGCAGCTTGCACCTTGCTCCTCGCTCCTCCTCCACCGGAACCTAGAGCATCAGAGAATACAATTTTAAACAACTTTCCAATTTCCTTCTATTTTTTTTTTTTTTTTTTATTGAGAAAAAAGTAATAATGACATAGTACATCAAGGATTTGCATAAATATATTGTTGGTTCTAAAGATTCCCTCCTCCATTGATTTGATGTAGTTTAAATTATCCACCACTCCTTGCCATTTTGGGGGGTTGCTTTTTTTCCAGTTCCTTGCAATCATGAGTTTGGTTGAGATCAGGATGTAGAATAATAGAAATTGTTGGTGTTTGGGTAGGGTGGTAATGTCTAAGTGTAGAAGCGCTGTACTCGGGTTGGAAGATCTAGTTTGGAACATAGATGTCGTGTTTTGTCCCAGAAGGGTCATAGTAGGGGCCAAGTCCACCAAACATGGAGGGGGTCCCCAGTTCTCTGCCGTTCCTCCAGCAATGTGGGGAGTGGGCAGGGTAGATGTTTTGCAATTTGGTAGGGACCAGATTCCATCTGGTTAACAATGTATAATATAAGTTATATATGGTTACACAATGTATAGCTGACTTGGTAACGACTATTGCCTGTAAAAAATAGAAAAGGAATAAGTAGAATTAAAAGCCAAAAGTCAGTCTTGACTTCCTTTATAGATCCAAGCACATATATTGAGTATAAGTAAAAAGAACACACTTAGGATAAAACCCCCCTGAGCACGTTGAAATACATACAAAAAACCAGGCTGTCAGGGATATCTGTGAATAGGGACCAATCCCATTCGTAGACAACAAATTGAGTCCAGAGTCATTAATAGACACCGTGGTCGATTAGTCCCAAAAGAAACTTATAATACAATTCAAAAAATAGTGCTGGTTATCACAGTGGCAAAGATGGTCTTGCTAATCTCTAGACATGCAACACATAAAGTTAGTGTAGAAAAAGACCTGATGTGCTTATAATAGCAAAAACAGTGGCGATAAAGTTGAACTCACCAGTCGTCAGATGAAAAAACACCAAGGGCAAACATCGCTGTAAACGCTGACATGTATAGCTGAGACGGTAAGATCACTCTTTACCTTGATGTCCAAGCTCCGTAGTGGCGTTTAACAGGTGCGGTGAACTCATATTTGTGGATGGCTGCAGTGTGGCTCCGTAGCAAGTAATCGTAAGCCAGGTGTAGCTAGTGCAGTGAACTTACTTGTTAAGTGCCTGTGGTGTGGCTCCGTTGTAGTGTAGCAAATGGTCGTACGCCGGGAGTAACAAATGCAGTAAACTCACTTGCTAGATGGCTGCAATATGGCTCCGTAGTAGCGTAACAGATGCTCGTGAACCAACCAATCAATCTCTGTTGATATGCCAAGCCCCTCTGTGTGTTGCGGAATCACAGTGATGTAGCAGGTCATGTGATGACGAATCAGCCAATTGGCGGGGGTTATACCCAGCTTTCAATGCAGAACCAAAATCAGCTGTATGGTCCTTGCTGTTGGCTAGAAAGTTACCAATTGCTGCCGGTCTGCTGTCGCCGGTCCTCTGCCAGAGGATACCGCTCAGATCCTCCAGAGGTCCCCGTTAGTAAAATGAGCAAGAAACCAGGAATGCTCACTGTTAATAAAGGTAGGCCATAATAAAAGTCATAAGGATTAGATGAAAAAATCCCAATAAGCAGACCAAAAAAACAGCTTCGTAATAATGAGTGGATGCCTCAACAGTCCACTGGTAAATAGAATAAATAAAGAAAGTTCCAAATACGAAGCAAAGTGATAGAAAAGCAAGTCACTTTATTCCTTAAAAAAGTATGTAGACATACAAAACCAAGGTGGTTAGGCTGTTAGCATAGCTGAGTCTGACCGGTTTCGGTCGTATTGACCGTAATCATAGTATAGCACCTGTAGGGGGGTGCACCCTTTTATGCTAAACACACATTGATTTGAATGGTTAAAAACAAGTGGCCAACAATTTAACCGTTTAAACACATACAGATAATTGTATAAACATATTCTTTACATGTATGGAATACAATTGGTTGGTTCTAATAACAAACATTCAAAGGAGACCCAATGATTCATTAGAAGAATACCTAGACAGTGATCATATTAACCATTACTAGATTCATAAGTAATAGATGCATAAATATGCATACTCAGTTATACATATTTTCGCATTATATGTATATACATATGCAAATAAAGAAAAACAGTAAAAAGAAGAGAAAAGGAAAGAAAGAGAAACAGAGGGACAAGAGAGAAGGGTAAATATACACATGTATATACACATAAAAGGACATGAATAATGGCAACAGAAGGCACATAACGGACTAAGAGGTGCAGTCAATATCATTCCTAGTAATGCCCTGTCCATAAAAATGTGAATATATAGATAGATAGATGTACATACACACACATATATATATATATATATATATATATATATTTATATATATATATATATATATATATATATATATATATATATATATATATATATATATATATATATATTTATATATATATATATATATATATATGAACAAAAAGATGGGTGTAGGGGTGGCGCTGTAAAAACACCCTAAAATTATATTCAAGAGTGACTAGAGTGGTGTACTTGCTGCCTATGAATATCTATCCAGAGAAAACTGTGCCCCCAGGAACAGTTAACCTGATAGATTAAAATGTGTGATAAAGAGAGGGAAAAAAAGGGGATTAGGAATATTCAGGAAGGCGCAACACTCTGAGTAGAGGACCCTAAATTTGGGAGTCCTGGGATGGGTTAGTTCAAAAAACCGAGTTGACTGAAATAGAACAACTGGTTAATATATACACTAGGGATGCCAAATGATTAAAATACTGTAATTCAAAAAAAAAGGTGATTATAGTTGTTATTATGTATCACTCTTATAAGCTGTTATTTAGTGGATAACAATGGGTATCAAGAATCAATGTATACAATATACACAATGAACTAGTTTGAATGTGATTAATAGTGTTGTTCTAGTCGCATGACTAGTGTAGTGCCCGCTGGATTGTATGTGACAAGTTATGTGCACACAGACATACAACAAAATGCAGCCACCTAAAATGCAGGAGTATTCAAATATTAGCAAAAATCACTATGCTAGATACTTTAAATATTATGATAGCCTGAACATGCCATAAATAATGATAATAATATTAATAGGAAAGGATGAATAACAATCTGTATCGCAACAGAAAAAGCCCTATAAAAGTTCAAAATTCAAGTCCAATATTGGAAGAAAGCTTCTATGGCTGTAGATGGATGCAAATAATGCAAAATGGTTAAGCAAATATAGTAATGAATCCACGTTCCACAACAAACCCGTTGGGAGTATACTTACACTCCGTTACCTCAATCTCATGAGGTAAGTGCCGCGCAGTGTATAGGTGGTTCTCCCTCCCGGTGTCTGTGGTACAGTGAAGCGGTGTCCTCTTTCGATCCAGAGATCTCTTTAGCACTCTCTCTCGAATTAGGCTCAATCCATTTGCCTTATTTGGAGGAGCCAGTCTTTGCTGAAGCCAATTAGACTTGTGAAGTTGCCATGTGCTCTTCCAGTTATATATATATATATATATATATATACTGTATATATATATATATATATATATATATATATACATATATATAACCACACACATATAGAGGGAAGATGTACATATTAGAAATAAATTAAATCGAATCTAACATCAATGTATTTAGAAATTTTCAGCCATTGGTCAATATGGAAAGAGAATATTTAGATCAAATCTTAAACACTATCGAAACGTACATTAAGATAAAGTATTAAGAAAGACCCTATACAAAGACTCACAATGGTACAATCATAATTGATCATGTTCATTAGAATTTCTCACCAACAACATGGAGCCAAAACTAAAACTAAGACTAAAACTAAAGCTAAAAGGTCTAATGATAGTGTTGGGGTCTAGATGTGAATAATCATTTCTGCCAATAATTGATGATATAATACTCTGAGTTAAACCCTAATGGCACTAAACACCTAGTTTTAAAGATCCAATATATTTCTTGTTTGCAGAGTATGGAAAACTTGTCCCCACCCCTAGGAGGTGTTTTAATTTGTTCAATCGCCTGCCACTTGAAATGAGTCACATCTTGATGATGACAGTCTATAAAATGTGAAGAGAGTGCTGAGCATTTTCGTTTGCTGGTTATATAAGACAAATGCTCTCTGACACGTTTACCAACCTCTCTGGTTGTTCTCCCTGTATATTGTTTTTTACATTGGGTACACTCAATGATGTAGATGACAAAGGTACTCTTGCAATTTATACATCCCTTTGTGTCATATTTTTCTCCTGTAACATGCAATCTAAATGTGTTGGAGATATTTAAATGATCGCATGAGGTGCATGTTTTTCTGCCACATTTATAGGTGCCATTGTACCGCATCCAGGATGACCCAGAATTGGAGTCAGTCCTGAGCATGCTCGGTGCAAGAATATTACCTAATGTAACGTTCCTTTTTGGAATAAACATGCAACCTTGTTCAGTAGTTTGTCTAAGACTTTTGTCACCCATTAATATGGGAAGATTTTTCTTGATTATTCTACAAACATCATCATATTGATTTGAATATGATGTGATGAATTAAGGTTTGGACAAATTTTGTTGGTTGCAATTATCCTCAAGTTTTTCCCTGCTATTAAGCAGAAGGTCTAATTTCCTTGCTGGAAAAATAGGCTTTATTTATAGTACTCTTAGAATAACCCCTCTTAATCATTCGGGTTCTCAAATCTCTGCTCTCTAACCGGAAAGCACTATCCTGGGAACAGTTTCGTTTTGCTCGCAAAAATTGACCTTTAGCAATGCCTTTAAATACATGCTGTGGATGACAGCTTCGGTCATGTATAAGTGAGTATGCATATTTATGCATCTATTACTTATGAATCTAGTAATGGTTAATATGATCACTGTCTAGGTATTCTTCTAATGAATCATTGGGTCTCCTTTGAATGTTTATTATTAGAACCAACCAATTGTATTCCATATATGTAAAGACTATTGCCTGTGTCCACTGTTTAGGAGTGAACTCCCGTCTCCATTCCCTCTCCCAAGAGGTGATGTGATTAGTTTTTACAGAAAGGGTATCTTGTATGAGACATAATGTGACAAGAGTGGTTTATACAACTAAAGTCCAGCTGTCAATCTAGTCTCCCATGGAGTCAGGCTACAAAGCTGACCCTCCAGGAATTCCCAAGCTTTAATAAGGGATTGTGGTCTAAGTACCGGTAAGTCAAATTGTAATTTTGGAGCGATCTCAAGTAAATTTGTCAGGTCTGTTTGGTGAAGAAGTCGTCCTTCTGAGTAGAAGTCAGATGCCTTGCTTAAGAAAGTGATTTTCCAGCTACTTAGGTGCATGTTTGGGAGGCTATGTAGTAGACCCACTATGGAGTGGATCGGTGAGAGATGGGGGGAGATTGATGGATTATTTCTCAGTTTGAGCCATGTTTCTTGGCATCCTTTAACAAGATTTGAGATAACTGGACTATCGTTACAATGCGAGGGGATCCATAAGGGATCTACGCGGAAGTGAAATGATAACGTCGCTCAGACCAAGAGGTGTGCGGTTAGTAGTCCAATCCAGGTGAATATCCAGGCAAGTCCATAAACATAATCAGCGTGCACTGTTGGCATGGTGCCAACCAGAGAAAGGAGCCGAGCCAGCCCCAAAATATATGTGCAAATACAAGGTGTAGGCAGCACTCCAACAAAAATACCTTGGGTAAAAGAAAAAATCTTTATTTCACATGTTAAAACCAGCACAAAAAATGACAAAAAACAGAGGGAGGAGGAGGTGGAGTCCTGACATGTTTTGTGCCAGACAGCACTTAATCATAGGATGACTCAAAGTTTGCAGAACACACCCTTATAAGAAAACCTAGGACCAATAGGATTCTTAAAAGACCATCTCCTAGGAAACAGCACATAAACAGCGGTGTATTGAGCATATATGAATGCTGAATATGTAACAGAGAAGAATTTAAAGAAATATATCTACTGTAAAATAAAAAACTGACTGATACATAGTTACAAAACTGAATACACAGTTATATTGCATCATATATATTGTCATCTTTTAAAAACAAATTAATTAAAGGTATAATCATATTGTGACAGGATAGTGCAGGAATTATCAAAGAAAATTATACATTTTCAAAATACTTTATAAAAATGTATATAATGAGTTCCCAGCACATCCACCACAAATTAAACCACAAATTACACATGAAAAGCAAAAATTAAAATAAAAAAAACAAAAAAGCATATGAAATTATAATAACCCCACATGGCAATAATTTAATTAAGACTTGTAGTTGCACGTATACATGTGCACAAATGAATATACACATGCACATGTACACATGCAAACCACAACATGCATAAGCATTATGTCTTATTGTAAAAAGGACTTTTATGACAAAGTACACATTTCATGAAACATAATGTTGAATGCTTCCCTAATGAAAAAACAAGACATGAGTAAGGGTAATCATCCGATTATCAACAAAGAGCCATTATAATTGGTACAACCAAACTCTACATGGAATTCATATTATACTATCCTATTACAACTCAAAAACAGCATCAAGCTTAAGTCAACTACTGTCCAATATGGCCATAATAATCCATATTAAACCATGGGAAGGAATCCTTGCAGAAGACAGTTGCTAAAGATATCGCACCTATATAGACATTCCTATTCTACAAAATAGCTAATGTCCCATTCCTTATTAAGCCCTAAAGGCGTCTTGGGGTTTAACTTCCAAATCCAATACAATTCCTTTTTTGAAAGGATTTTACAGATATTACCACCCCTAAGGGGCTTTTTAGCTAGATCTATGACCTTAACACTAAATTTCGGTTCATTGGTCAAATGATATCCATTGAAATGTCTAGCTACACTGGAGTCTTTAACAAAATTCTTTATGTCCCTTTTGTGTTCTCCTATTCTTGACCTTAAGGCACGGGTAGTCTGTCCAACATATTGTTCATGACAGAGGGTGCATTCCAAAAGGTAGATCACAAATTCTGTACTACAATTGACATAGTGTTCAATATGAAAATTCTGCTTAGTAACAGAACTCCTAAAATCTACACCACATGAAATCAATTCACAAGTGGCACAGTTTCTAGATAAACACTTGAATGTGCCCTGTTTAGACTGCCAATTGGTATTTTCCCTTTCTAAATTACTAATGACCATACTGGGTGAAAGCTTGTTAGCCAGAGTGGGTGCTTTTTTGGAAACAAATTTAACATTATCAACAAATTTAGACAAAATGTCATCCCCCTTCAATATTGATAAATTCTTTTTAATAATTCTACAAAGACTATTATACTGTGTTGAGTAAGCGGTCAAAAAAATTATCATGTCATTAGTAAATTTACACTTCTGAGATTTATGGAATCCATGACTAGTTGGACTATAATTATTCACGGGAGTTATTGATTTTCTAACTTCATCTAAGGAACTCTGCAACTCTAATAATTCATAACCCCTAGCACTAAGTCTTTGTATTAATTTCTCAGCTTGGAGTTTTGAAAATACTCGTCAGATTTGGCATTCCTCCTGAGTCTTATAAACTGACCTTTTGGTATTGACCTTATCAAATGCTTGGGGTGACATGACTTTGCATGTAAAATTGTGTTCCCCGACGTAGCTTTCCTGAAAGTGTCAGTGATAACTGAACATGATTGGACCGAACCAATTAAGGCTAGATCCAAGAAATGAATTTTGGAAATTTGCATCTCACCAGTAAAGTCCTATGTCATTGTCATTGACAAACTTTAAAGAATTCTCAAACTCAAGGTCACCCTTAGTTATAAAAATGAGGTTGTCAATGAATCTCATATACATACAAATATTATGAGAAAATTGGTTACTGTCATTGTAGAGACTGCCGAATTCCCACCACCCCACAAACAAATTCGTGAATGAAGGCGCAAACCTCGCCCCCATCGCCTTGCCACAGATCTGTAAAAAATATTCCCCATCAAACATAAAATAATTGTGGGATAGAAGGAACTCAACAGTCTCACAAAAAATATCTTGAACTCCTCAGAGTAGTCAGGGCGTTTATCCAAGAAGAATTTTATTGCTTGTATCCCCAACCTGTGTGGAATACATGAATATAAAGACACTGCATCAATCACCACCCACCTGTTATCATCTTGCCAATTCACATGATTCAGAATAGATATTATATGACTTGAGTCTCTAAGATAGCTACTGAGACCCTGCACCAGGGGTTGCAAAACAGCAGCAACCCACTCAGATAACGGCTCAAATAATGAGCCAATCCCTGATATAATAGGGCTCCCTGGTGGGTTCCTTATATCTTTATGTGTCTTAGGTAGATGGTGAAAGACCGGTGTCATGGGTTGTGTTGGAATCAAAGAAAGGGCTTCTCCTTCTGTCATAACCCCTAATGCAACTGCATCATCCAACAGGTTATTTAACTTTTTAGCAAAATCCATTTCTGGATTACAAGATAGTCTTCTGTATGTAACTCCATCATATAACTGCCTGTGAGCTTCTTTAATGTAGTCATTCTTATTCATCACCACTACATTTCCACCCTTATCAGATGTTCTAATTACTAAGTTTTGATTCTCTTCAAGCTGTTTAAGGGCTAACTTTTGTTTATTGGACAGATTTGTATTATGATCTTTTGTTTTACTTACTTTGCCAAGTTCCATAACCTCTCTTTCTACCTGTTTCTGAAACATATTCAGATGTGTGCCCCTAGAAGATGAAGGATAAAAGTCAGATTTCAGTTAACTTGGTTTTGGAATACTAAGATTATCCGGTCTATTGTCACCTGAATCCAAATCTTTTAAATGTTCTAAGGCACACACATCTCTAAAATCAGAACTTATTTCAGTGAAGTTAAAACCAGGAAAACACTGACTGTTAGTAGCATTATTCAAATCCGATACCAATGTAACATCACTTGTAAAGAAATGTCTCTTTAGGGCTAATTTGCTTACAAATTTATTAATGTCCAAGAGAGTGTTAAATGTAGAAAATGTATTAGTCGGGACAAAACACTAATTTGATCATTATTAAGTGACATGTCTGATAAATTGATAACACTTAAATCTAATTCTTCTTTGATATTCGTTTTGAAGATCTTCTCCCTTCTTCTATGACCTGCTCTACGTGCCCTTTTCCTAAAGGGACATCTTGATTCCTGGTCTTCGGGCGCACCACCTCTTCAATTTCATCAGGATTACTATCCGAGCCCTGTAATGAAAAAGAGGGATGGGGGGGAGAGAGAGGAAGAAGAAGAAGCGCTTTCTTCTGATGATACCGAGTCCTGGTCTGACGTATCGGGCTCAGTAGTTGAAAAGACCACCCTTCTATCTTTATTTTTCTTTAGGATAGATTTGGGCTCTGTCGATGGTGTTGATGTTTTATTCTTGTAAGCCTTACTCTTGTTGGATTTATGTCCCTGTTGTTTTTTGTCTTTATCGTCGGCAGAGATTTGACCTTGAACCTTCTGATGGTTTGTAGGGAATCTTCTAGGCCTCCTTGTAAACCTGGACCAATTATACACATTGTTCTTAACATAGTCCTCTTGGTCTATATTAAATTTACGGCCTTTCAAAGCAGCTCGCTCACTATCCGTTTTACAAATCTTTTTCTTCATATTAGACCTCAATGTGGGATATTCTTCATCCCTTTTATGTTTCTTCAACTCCACTTTTAAATCCTGTATCCGTCCCTTTAAGGACTCTCTTTTTAAATTCTTGCTCCTAGCTAAAATGTCCATGATAGTCAGAGAACAAGTAGTTAATGCATTCTTCCATTCTAGTGTTAACTCATTGTTTAAGTCATATGAAGGAAACTTCTTAATTCGTAAACCTCTTGAAATTTTTTTAGATTCAATATAATGGTCAAATCAACCACGTCCCACATGAGACGTAAATCTGTCAATAATGCTTTTTCAAGCTGAGTAAATAGACTTTTTATGCTTCTATCAACAAAGTCCTTTTCTCCAGCAGAAAAAATGGTTTTGAAATATCCTTTCCTGCTTTCCATGTCAGAAATTGACTTATTGAGGCTAACTACCTCCTCCTCCATGTTGCCTCTAGTGCTAATGAATAATGTGTAAAAGTAAATGTTTGCCACAAACAGTGCACTCAATAAGTATAAATTTGCTTGCTGTAACCTGTTTAAACAGTGAATGACGAATGCTGCATATAAGAAACCTTATGAATGTGGTAATTATATTGCTTTTAATCAAGCCATACAAACAAAGGAGTAATATGTCATAGTATAACATTTAAAAACTTATAAGAACGTGTAAAAAATCTCCTTTGTAATACCACAAGCCTGTTTACAGTGGCTGCAATAGAAAGTATTGAACTTCCAAAAAAGGCTTGAATGCAACCTCATTCGTCAGACATCAGGAGCGTAAGTCAAATTTAAGAATCACAGTTGTAATCCTTATGAACAAATATACAAGCCATATACAGATTTAAAACAAGCGAAAGACTAAGTCAGCTGTAACAGTCAGTTCCCCGGCGAGCAACGTGCAGAGCTCAGACGTATGTGAAAGTGAAATGATAACGTCGCTTAGAGCAAGAGGTGTGCGGTTGCTGTAGTCCAATCCAGGTGAAAATCCAGGCAAGCCCATAAAAATAATCAGCGTGCACTGTTGGCGTGGTGCCAACCAGAGAAAGGAGCCGAGACAGCCCCAAAATATATGTGCAAATACAAGGTGTAGGCAGCACTCCAACAAAAATACCTTGGGTAAAAGAAACAATCTTTATTTCACATATTAAAACCTGCACAAAAAACGGGGAAAAACAGAGTAAGGAGGAGTTGGAGTACTGACATGTTTTGTGCCAGTAGTCAATCCGATCACAACTGCAGACCAGTCCTAAAGTTGTTTTTGTTACACTTGTAGTATTTACAAATACTATAGAGAGAGTAAATGTCTGGTATTCCAAGTGTTAATTAATACTGGGGAGATTGCATAGGTTGTGCATTAACAAGTACAAGATATACTTCCCCAAAGTATAGTTGAGTCTGTTTTAATGCAGCAGATAAGATAGCCTGTGCAGAAAATAGATGCAATGTAGTTCAGGGAGACTAGTACTCTGTAACAACTGTGTGAGCAGCAAACAGTCGTGGAGCTGTTTAGGGATGTGTTCAGGTTGAAAGGAGCCTGGATGAGTGACGTGTGACGTCACAGCAGCAACAGCTGAGAGTCGGGTTAGTCCATTCCCGGTGAAGGGGAAGCTGTAGCTGTAGAAGTCCGTATAGCAGATATAAGGTAACAATAAACTCTGATCAGCAGATAGTTAGTGAGTTCTTAAGGTGTTTGAGGGATAGGCTGAAATTGACTTGCCTGCAATAACCTGCTCCGGAATGCTGTGACTCACTTCAGAGGAGTCCGTGGTGCAATTGTTTGCTGTGGCTTGGAAATTGCAAACGAGAGAGAGGAACTTAATGCACAAGTTGTGATTTCAGTGATATGGCGTTTTGGGAATGCAGTTTAAAGTGGATAATCCTTACTGCAGACAAAAGGGGAAGTAGGAGGAGTCTCAACATGAGAGGAGGTAAGCAAGGTAACCCTGACACAGAGAAAAATTTAAAGAAATATATCTACTGTAAAATAAAATACTGACTAATACATAGTTACAAAACTGAATACACAGTTATATTGCATCATATATTTTTAATTGATAGCCCCAAAACTGTCATCTTTTAAAAACAAATTAATTAAAGGTATAATCATATTGTGACAGGATAGTGCTGGAATTATCAAAGAAAATTATACATTTTCTAAATACTTTATAAAAATGTATATGAGTTCCCAGCACATCCGCCACAAATTAAACCACAAATTACACATGAAAAGCAAAAATAAAATAAAAATAAAAAAAACAAAAAAGGATATGAAATTATAATAACCCCACATGGCAATAATTTAATTAACATTTGTAGTTGCACGTATACATGTGCACAAATGAATATGCACATGTACACGTGCAAACCACAACACGCATAAGCATTATGTCTTATTGTAAAAGGACTTTTATGACAAAGTACACATCTTTTAAAACATACATTTCATGAAACATAATGTTGAATGCTTCCCTAATGAAAAAACAAGACATGAGTAAGGGTAATCATCCAATTATCAACGAAGAGCCATTATAATTGGTACAACCAAACTCTACATGGAATTCATATTATACTATCCTATGACAACTCAAAAACAGCATCAAGCTTAAGTCAACTACTGTCCAATATGGCCATAATAATCCATATTAAACCATGGTAAGGAATCCTTGCAGAAGACAGTTGCTAAAAATATCACACCTATATAGACATTCCTATTCTACAAAATATCTAATGTCCCATTCCTTATTAAGCCCTAAAGGCGTCCTGGTGTTTAACTTCCAAATCCAATCCAATTCCTTTTTTGAAAGGATTTTACAGATATTACCACCCCTAAGGGGCTTTTTAGCTAGATCTATGACCTTCACACTAAATTTCGGTTCTTTGGTCAAATGATATCCATTGAAATGTCTAGCTACACTGGAGTCTTTAACAAAATTCTTTATGTCCCTTTTGTGTTCTCCTATTCTTGACCTTAAAGCACGGGTAGTCTGTCCAACATATTGTTCATGACAGAGGGTGCATTCCAAAAATTAGCTACGTTGGGGAACACAATTTTACATGCAAAGTCATGTCACCCCAAGCATTTGATAAGGTCAATACCAAAAGGTCAGTTTATAAGACTCAGGAGGAACACCAAATCGGACGAGTTGTTTGAAATCCAAGCTGAGAAATATAGTGCTAGGGGTTATGAATTATTAGAGTTGCAGAGTGAATAATTATAGCCCAACTAGTCATGGATTCCATAAATCTCAGAAGTGTAAATTTACTAATGACATAATTTTTTTGACCGCTTACTCAAACAGTGTAATAGTCTTTGTAGTATTATTTAAAAGAATTTATCAATATTGAAGGGGGATGACATTTTGTCTAAATTTGTTGATAATGTTAAATTTGTTTCCAAAAAAGCACCCACTCTGGCTAACAAGCTTTCACCCAGTATGGTCATTAGTAATTTAGAAAGGAAAAATACCAATTGGCTGTCTAAACAGGGCACATTCAAGTGTTTATCTAGAAACTGTGCCACTTGTGAATTGATTTCATGTGGTGTAGATTTTAGGAGTTCTGTTACTAAGCAGAATTTTCATATTGAACACTATGCCAATTGTAGTACAGAATTTGTGATCTACCTTTTGGAATGCACCCTCTGTCATGAACAATATGTTGGACAGACTACCCGTGCCTTAAGGTCAAGAATAGGAGAACACAAAAGGCACATAAAGAATTTTGTTAAAGACTCCAGTGTAGCTAGACATTTCAATGGATATCATTTGACCAATGAACCGAAATTTAGTGTTAAGGTCATAGATCTAGCTAAAAAGCCCCTTAGGGGTGGTAATATCTGTAAAATCCTTTAAAAAAAAAAGGAATTATATTGGATTTGGAAGTTAAACACCAGGACGCCTTTAGGGCTTAATAAGGAATGGGACATTAGCTATTTTGTAGAATAGGAATGTCTATATAGGTGCAATATTTTTAGAAACTGTCTTCTGCAAGGATTCCTTCCCATGGTTTAATATGGATTATTATGGCCATATTGGACAGTAGTTGACTTAAGCTTGATGCTGTTTTTGAGTTGTCATAGGATAGTACGATATGAATTCCATGAAGAGTTTGGTTGTACCAATTATAATGGTTCTTCATTGATAATCGGATGATTACCCTTACTCATGTCTTGTTTTTTCATTAGGGAAGCATTCAACATTATGTTTCATGAAATGAATGTTTTAAAAGATATGTGTAGTTTGTCATAAAAGTCCTTTTACAATAAGACATAATGCTTATGCATGTTGTGGTTTGCACGTGTACATGTGCATGTGTATATTCATTTGTGCACATGTATACGTGCAACTACAAGTGTTAATTAAATTGTTGCCATGTGGGCTTATTATAATTTCATATCCTTTTTTGGCTTTTTTAATTTATTTTTTATTTTTGCTTTTCATGTGTAATTTGTGGTTTAATTTGTGGCGGATGTGCTGGGAACTCATTATATACATTTTTATAAAGTATTTTGAAAATGTATCATTTTCTTTGATAATTCCAGCACTATCCTGTCACAATATGATTATACCTTTAATTAATTTGTTTTTAAAAGATGACAGTTTTGGGGCTATCAATCAAAAATATATAATGCAATATAACTGTGTATTCAGTTTTGTAACTATGTATCAGTCAGTTTTTTATTTTAAAGTAGATATATTTATTTCATTTTTTCTCTGTTACATATTCAGCATTCATATATGCTCAATACACCGCTGTTTATGTGCTGTTTCCTAGGAGATGTTCTTTTAAGAATCCTATTGGTCATAGGTGTTCTGCAAACTTTGAGTCATCCTATTCGTCTGGCACGAAACATGTCAGGACTCCACCTCCTCCTCCCTCTGTTTTTTGTTGCTTTTTGTGCTGGTTTTAACATGTGAAATAAAGATTTTTTTTCTTTTACCCAAGGTATTTTCGATCCATAAGAGATCCTCTAGTTCAACCTGAGCCGGTAGTAAGGCTTGTTCAAGGTCCTGCCACCTAGCTGGGGGAAGATTACCACTCCAGGCATACGCATGTGAGATCATGGCTGCTTCATAATAAATCCTGACGTTCGGTAGTCCTATCCCTCCATTGTCTAAAGTTGCCTATAGGATATGGGCTGCAACTTTAAGTCTCTTGCCTTCTTTTACATATATATTGAACATTGCTTAGAATTGTAAAATAGTGGACACAGGGACCGGAATGGGTAATGAGCGGAATAAATAAATACATTTCGGCAAATGCATCATTTTAATAGCCTTGACTCGAGCCAACCATGAGACTTCTTCATATTTATTTGATCCTAAAAGTTGGCCTATTTATTTAAGTAGAGGGTTATAGTTATCTGTCAGGGTTATTGATTTGTCGTGGGATAGAAAGACACCTAGGTGTCTAAGGCCTTTTGTTGACCATTTAAAAGAGAAGGTTCTCTGGAGTTGCTTTAGCTCGTTGGGCGGGATACCTATGGAGTAAGCTTCGGTTTTCGTAACATTGATCTTATAGTGGGAAAGGGCGCTGAATTGTCTGAACAGGTCCATAAGAGGGGGTAGAGACGTAATGGTTCTCTGATGAAAACGGTCCGATCCTCAGCAAAGAGGGCTAGTTTTTGTTCCGTGTCATGCAGGATAAGTCCATGAATGTTCCTAGCTTTTCTAATTGCTGCAGCCAGAGGCTGTATGACTAAAGCAAATAAGATCGGGGACAACGAGCATCTCTGCCGAGATCTATTAGTGATCAAAATCTTGGGTGAACAAAATCCTACCCCTTTAACTACAACTGTCGGGTTACCATATAAGGCTTGTATGGCAGGGCAGAACGAAGCTGGGACACCAAAGGCCATCAGGGTCTGAAACATATAGTCCCATTTCACCCTATCAAACACTTTTTCAGCGACGAGGGAGAGCGAGAGTAGAGGGATAGACCTGTCAGCTGATTCCATAAAAATATTCAGGAGCCTATGTGTGTTATCAGGTCCCTGTCAGCCACCAATGAACCCCACCTGATCCAGATGTACTATTGTAGGATTATGAGTAACTAATCTCTTTGCTAGAAATTTAGCATAGACTTTAACATCTACGTTTATTAATGAAATCGGCCTACAGCTTTCACACTGAATGAGATCCTTTCCTTCTTTGGGGATAGTGAGAATGCTAGCTTCCAGGAACTCGTTTGCAAGAACACCCGTTTCACTAAAGAGTCTCAGCAGTATAGGTAGTATTTCTGAGGCAAATGTTTCGTAGAAGGAGGCTGGAAAACCATCAGATCCAGGGGCTTTATGGCTCTTAAAAGATTTTACAGCAAGTTTGACCTTTTCTAGGGTATATGATCTTTCTAGATAAGCGACTGAGGTGGGAGATTGTTACAGAAGCATTAGTTATTTTGTTGTGAAGAGCTTATTTCCCAGCAGCAATGCCTGAACCAGCAAGCCAGCGCCTAAGAAGGGCTCCAAGAAAACCGTAACAAGTATCATTTCATAAAGAGTTAACTCTTTTTTTTCAGCTTTTAGAAACTATTGCCTAAATACACATTTTTGCTGGCCTCAGCTCTAAGTTTAGGGATAACCAATCCCATTGTCTAATCACCTCTGGAGCCAGACTGCTAATTGATAAGATGAACTTGTAAACTTGTTATCTTAAGTACTGTAATCCTATTGTGGCCTGTCAAAGGACAGTGCTCTCTATCTAAATGTGTGATGGGGGATTTTGTGCTTCCCCCCCCTCTCCCCCTGGGAGTGCCCTGTGTGCATGTAACCTTAATAAAAAGCAGGCTGGGCATCCCAGTGCTGAGTTCTTGTTTGACCCTCAATCGCAGCGTTGACTCGTTTTTGTGGGCAGAAGGGTATCCTAGCTGTACTACAGCTAAGGGAGATTATTCTATATTTGCGAGACTCATATAGAATACTATGGAAAGCAGCTTCTCCCCTCTTTAGCAATAGGGATCCAGGCTACTAAGCGGTCCATCTCTCAGCGAGACTAAGGGTAACCGTAACATTTGGAGGCAGCGGCGGGATTTTCCTGGATTTCCTAGGAGAGGTACAGAACGGATGGAGAGCGCTTACGAAAAATTGAAGCGTACAACCCTAAAGGATTTACTTGAAAGCAGAGGGGGGTACGCCAGCAACCGGCCGAGGAGAGAGCTGATCGCAGAATTGAACGAACTGGATCAGAGCTTCACAATGGCGGAAACACCGACCACGATTAGTGACGAAAAAACCAGGATTGTTCGGGAAAGGCTCTCATTATACGGGCCGAACCCCTCCATGGAATTGGTACAGCAGTTGATGGCGGAGGCGGACGAGGATATACGAGAGACTCGAGCCCACGAACTCAACCTAGCGAACGCACACCGCAATGCTGTAGCCCCGCAGGTAATCATCCCTGTCGAAAATGCTGGGAGGCCCAAGATACCCTATACGGCATTTCGACCCTTTCTAGAGAGCGAGACAGGGATTGATGAATATTTGGCGGACTTCGAAAGGCAATGTGCCCTGCACCAGATTCCCAACAGAGAGTGGCCCACGATATTGTCTGGGAAACTATCCGGGCGAGCCCTGGAAGCCTTTCGTACTCTGGGTGCTAAGGAAGTGACACAGTATGAGCTAGTTAAGGAGACACTGTTGCGACGGTACGCTGTAACTCCGGACACGTATCGCCGACAGTTTCGGGGCACGGAAAAGAAGCCTAACGATACCCATATGGAATGGGCGCACCGAATGCGGAGAGCGGCAAATCACTGGCTGAGCGGAAGTAAAGCGGTGACTGGGGAGGAAATTTTACAATTGTTTCTCTTAGAACATTTTTATAATGGCATGGAACAGCAAGGGAAGGAATGGCTGCGAGACAGGCGGCCTTCTACCTTAGAAGAAGCAGCCAAATTGGCCGATGAACATTATGACTCCCGTCTTCACGAACCCATGAACTACCGAGCTCCAGCACGGGTCAAACCCAGAGAGGTTTACCGTGCACCCCCTCGTGCTGAATTCCGAGCCCCGGTGCCCACAGGGCCCGTCCGACACTCAGGACCACCCAATAACAGCTCTGAGCGTCACAGACCGACTTGCCACCGATGCAAGCAACCAGGGCATTTCATGGCTAGCTGCCCCCTTAATACGCACCAGACACCCAGGAATTACAATTACCCCTCTGGGTCCTATCGTCCGGCCCGGGCCCTCTGTGTTAACCAAGAGGCCCCTATGGAGGGATATGTGGGGCCGCTTCACGAGGCAGACCCTGTATATGCTGCCTCAGATAACCGCCAGCACCATCGGCAGAGGGTATGGCTCGAGGGGCGATCTACCGAGGGATTGCGAGACACAGGGGCTACTATCACGCTGGTACAGAGTCATTTGGTGCCAGAGCACAAGCGATCCGGACAGACTGTGGCCGTTAGAGTGGCGGGGGGGGATGTGTACAAAATTCCAACAGCTAAAGTGCATCTTGATTGGGGAGCGGGAAAGGGGGCTGTGAACGTGGGCCTAATGGATAATTTACCTGCCGAAGTACTACTGGGCAACGATTTGGGCCCCATGACTTCTGCCTATGCTCCAGTATGCAACAACGAGGCGGACCCAGTGACTACACGGGCCCAAGCCCGGACGGAGCGAGAGCTCTCACCAGTGCGGGAGACACAGGTAAGACCTACCCCGACCTTGCCTGACAGGTTAGGCCCCATACCCTGGGACACCCCAGATGCTTTCGAGGCAGAGTCTAAGACTGACCCGACCTTACAAAAGTACCGGGAACGAGCAGAGACCGGAGGGGGCGGGGCAGATAACGAAACATTCTTATGGGAAAAAGGGAAACTATACCGCTGGACAGAGAAAAGGGGACAGCGTAGGCGACAGCTGGTAGTGCCCCACAAATACCGTCAAGAAATCCTCAAAATAGGCCACAACATCCCCTTAGCAGGCCACCTAGCCGTTACCCGTACCCTACACCGCATTACTCACACGTTCTTTTGGCCAGGGGTGCACGCTGATGTTAGAACTTACTGTAACACCTGCGATGTGTGTCAACGAGTAGGAAGGCGAGGCGATCACCCTAAAGCCCAGCTAGTAAATATGCCCATTGTAGAGGAACCCTTCAGCCGGGTTGCTATTGACCTAGTGGGACCACTGGCTACCCCTAGTCCCTCCGGTAAGCGCTACATTCTTACCGTAGTGGACTACGCTACCAGGTACCCAGAGGCTGTCGCCCTATCCAACATACAAGCGGATACGGTAGCGAATGCACTAGTACAGGTGTTCTCCCGGGTAGGATTTCCAAAAGAAATCCTATCCGACCGAGGCACCCAATTTATGGCTGAATTAACCCAACAACTCTGGCAGGTTTGCAAAATTAAGTCCCTCCTGAGCTCCCCATACCACCCCCAGACGAACGGGCTGTGTGAGAGGTTCAATGGGACCCTCAAGCAAATGCTCAAGACGTTCACTCAGGAATACCGAGACTGGGAACGCTTCCTGCCGCACCTCCTATTTGCTTATCGGGAGGTGCCCCAGGAAACGACAGGGTTCTCTCCCTTCGAGTTGCTCTACGGAAGAAAGGTACGGGGACCCCTAAACCTGATCCGGGAGCACTGGGAGGGAGAGATGGAGGCTGACGGTGTCCCCATTGTGCCATACGTGCTGGAACTCAGGGACCGAATGGAGTAATTAGCCAAATCCGTGCGGGCTAATCTCCAGTTGGCCCAGAGAAGACAGAAAGTATGGTACGATCGGGGGGCCCGAAAAAGAATCTTCACCATAGGACAAAAGGTGTTAGTACTTAAGCCGGTGAAGACAGACAAATTGCAGGCGTCCTGGCAGGGTCCCTACCAGATCGTAGAGAAAAGGGGAGACACCACTTATGTGATAGCTAGCTGCCATGACAACAATCTTAGAAAGACATTCCATGTAAACATGCTCAAGGAATATTTTGAGCGACCAGAGAACGTGACGGCCGTATGTTGTTCCCCTCAGGAAGACCCCGACAGTTTACCCATTCCAGACCTATTAGAAAAGAGTCTCCCCACAGGTATAGTGGCGCAGGTTCAGATAGGGGACCGACTTAGCCCCACTGAAAGGGAGCAGCTCAACCAACTCCTCCAGTCCAAACACCTCACCTTCTCCCCGAAGCCAGGGTACACTACTTTAACCACCCACCAGGTAGATACTCCGGGACAAGCTCCCTTGCGCCAGGCTCCGTACCGAATCCCCGAAGCAGTTAGGACAGGAATGAAGAAGGAGATCGATGAGATGCTCCAGCTCAGGGTAATTGAGCCCTCCGATAGTCCATGGGCCTCCCCAGTTGTCTTGGTGCCCAAGAAAGATGGGACCACCCGGTTCTGTGTAGACTATCGGAGGCTCAATGAAAATACCGTGACGGACGCTTACCCTATGCCCAGGGTAGACGAGCTACTCGATCGTATAGCCAGGGGAAATTACCTGACCACTATTGACCTCTGCAAAGGTTACTGGCAGATTCCCCTGGCCCCGGAGGCTATCCCCAAGTCGGCATTCGTCACCCCATTCGGCTTATATCAGTTTAGGGTAATGCCGTTTGGGATGAAGAATGCCCCAGCTACATTCCAGCGCTTGGTGGATAGGCTCCTGGATGGCTTCCAGAGTTTTGCTTGCGCCTACCTGGACGACATAGCGATCCACAGTGAGTCCTGGGAGGACCACTTAGCTCATGTGGGAATGGTTCTGGATCAGATCCGGGCTGCTGGCCTGACTCTGAAGCCAGAAAAATGCCACTTTGGGATGGCCGAGGTACAGTACCTGGGTCACCGGGTGGGGTGTGGAAAGCAGCGACCAGAGCCGGCCAAAATAGAAGCTGTCGCCAATTGGCCCACCCCCATCACTAAGACTCAGGTCCTAGCCTTCCTGGGCACGGCAGGGTACTATAGACGGTTCGTACCAGACTACAGCACACTTGCCAAACCCCTGACTGACTTGACCAAGAAGAACTTACCTCGACAGGTCCTGTGGTCTCCCCACTGTGAAACGGCTTTCCAGGCTCTCAAAAATGCTCTAATTAACGCTCCTGTCTTGGCGGCCCCAGCCCTTAACAAACGTTTTATCGTCCATGCAGACGCTTCCATGTTCGGGCTGGGAGCTGTCCTCAGCCAAGTAGGCGAAGATGGAGGGGAGCATCCAGTTGCCTACATCAGCCGGAAGCTCCTGCCCCGCGAAGTCAGCTATGCAGCGGTCGAAAAGGAGTGTTTGGCTTTGGTGTGGGCATTAAAGAAATTGACTCCCTATTTATATGGTCAGGAGTTCACTCTGGTCACCGACCATAACCCGTTGGTGTGGCTGAACCGGGTCTCTGGAGATAACGGCAGGCTATTACGTTGGAGCTTATCGTTGCAACCCTTCAATTTCACCATTACTTACAGACCTGGGAAACAGAATGGCAACGCCGACGGGTTGTCCAGACAAACAGACCTCAGCCCCGCATAACCAGCGGTCTGGACAGCCTTAGTCTGCCCCGAAAAGGGGTCAGACCGTGTCTGCCAGAGTGTTCCACAGAAAGGGAGCACTGTTACAGAAGCATTAGTTATTTTGTTGTGAAGAGCTTATTTCCCAGCAGCAATGCCTGAACCAGCAAGCCAGCGCCTAAGAAGGGCTCCAAGAAAACCGTAACAAGTATCATTTCATAAAGAGTTAACTCTTTTTTTTCAGCTTTTAGAAACTATTGCCTAAATACACATTTTTGCTGGCCTCAGCTCTAAGTTTAGGGATAACCAATCCCATTGTCTAATCACCTCTGGAGCCAGACTGCTAATTGATAAGATGAACTTGTAAACTTGTTATCTTAAGTACTGTAATCCTATTGTGGCCTGTCAAAGGACAGTGCTCTCTATCTAAATGTGTGATGGGGGATTTTGTGCTTCCCCCCCCTCTCCCCCTGGGAGTGCCCTGTGTGCATGTAACCTTAATAAAAAGCAGGCTGGGCATCCCAGTGCTGAGTTCTTGTTTGACCCTCAATCGCAGCGTTGACTCGTTTTTGTGGGCAGAAGGGTATCCTAGCTGTACTACAGCTAAGGGAGATTATTCTATATTTGCGAGACTCATATAGAATACTATGGAAAGCAGCTTCTCCCCTCTTTAGCAATAGGGATCCAGGCTACTAAGCGGTCCATCTCTCAGCGAGACTAAGGGTAACCGTAACAGAGATAATTTTAGCAGATCTAGATACCTTAGGAACTGTTGTATGGCGTTAATATCAGTAAGGGGGGTATCACTTGAATCACGCAAATTATAGAGGGTCTTGTAATAAGTTGCAAATGCCTCGCCTATCTCTCTTGGGGAATAGACTAATCCTGTACTCATCCTTAGTGTCAGTTTTCTTCGTTGTTGGATTCTATGCCTAAGTTTAGCAGCTAACAATCTCAGCCTTATTTCCCTTGTAGTAGAATAGTTGTTTAAGTTTTGTCAGTTTAGCCTGGACTCTCAAACCCTCTTGTTTGTTGATTTTGTCTCGTATAGCCCCCACTTGTTGAGCTATCAGGTTATTTGGACTATTTTTATTGAACCGTTCTAGTAGCCTTAGGTGAGAGTACAGTTTTGCTAGAGACTGCGTATATTTCTGTCTATTTCGGGCTGTTTTATTGATAAGGTAACCCCTCATATAGGCTTTAAACGCCACCCAAACAACATCCAGACTAGTGTCTCCTGTGTCATTCAGGAGAAAAAATTCTGATATAGGTTTAGAGATCTTAGGAATTTCTAATTCATTCAGGCAATGATCTGGGAGCCTCCACGATGGGCGGTTTCCAGGGATTTTAAGTAGTGAGAGGTCTGCGCATACTAGATCATGATCAAACCAAGGGCAGGGAGTTATACAAGGTTTTAGGAAGGAATCCGAGAGACCAGGAGTCACAGAGCAAAAAGTCTATGCGCAAATAAGAGTTGTGGGTTTTTGAGAAGTTGTTATAGTCTTTCATTTGGAGAGAGACATCTCCAAATATCGTAGAGATTAAATTATTACATTAATTTGCGGAATGCATTGGATAATGAGGTTACATTACGGTCACTGGGGCGGTCTTTAGGGATTTTTTTTGTCCAGATAGGGGTCCCATACCATGTTAAGGTCTCCTAGAATTAGATGTCCTCTTTTGATTTTTTCTATTTGTACTAGTAAGGACCTGAGGAAAGGGATCTGTTTGGTATTGGAGTGTAAAATGGAGACAAGAGTACACAGAACATTATTAAGTTTACAGATTATGATAAGAAATCGTCCCTCAGGGTCTTTTTTTAACATATTCCACATCATGTGACAGATCTATGGATTTAATGGGAGAGTTTAAGCCCTGTGCATTTAATGTTGCGAGTTTGAGTGGAGCCATGATATATGATTAATGCTAACCTTAAAAATAAATCTGCCCAGGGGGAACACTGTATGCAGAAAGTAGGGTTAGGAGGAGTAAGATAGTTGTGTGAAAAATGGGATTATACATGTATTAATACCTAGTAGGTATATGACAGCGCTTCTGTCAATCTAAGTAGGAGCTGTCTGGGTGGAGGTCAATAAAGTGCAAATTTGTCACTTCTGAGATGAGTGTCTATCAGTCCAAAAGGACACAACTAGATTTGTAGGGGGGGGGGGGGGGGGACAGCAGCATAGATAGCTCCACTCCCATCAGTTCTTTGATATGGAGTCACCAATATGTACACTTGGTACATTTTTTTTTTTTTTTGCCTGTAAAATAAAAATAAACCCCAAGATAGCCACAATGCAACTATTAGCTACACTGCAGCTATCCCAGGGTCCACCTTTCCTTTTTTTTTTTTTATTGAGGTTGAAAAGATTACAATACAAAATAACCACTTGCATAAGCCCATAACCAGTAAGGGCAACTTATCATAATATACAAAACAGTTTGCATACCTAACAATACATTTCTATTATAAGGCACAAGAGAAAACAAACATTTTCATAGCTAATAATACAGAGGTCAAATCATCAAATACAATTCCAGTATTGTTAAGCTAGCTGTGTGGTCAATAAAAAATATATAGCTAACCTCAGGTATTTTACAATAAGATGTGGGGCCCCTTTTGACCCCTTGTGTCAATATTTGCACACTTAGAACCGCACATTAATATGGAAGGGACTGTCAATACCGTCTATACTAAAACATCTATATATAAAGTTTAGGGATTGAATCATTACATCCATGACACGTCATTTCTCAAGCCAATAAATGGTCACTACTGGTCCAAGAATAAAAAAGATAAAACAAGATTAGTAACAGTACTATCTAGGTCATATGCATCACAGATGGTGACTCAGGGTGGGTATAGCCAAAGCCGTTAACTCGCAATTAAGACATAATAAACATTGGCAAAAAGTTCGATGGAATCTGAGTTCCTTAGTTCACTCAGTGAACAGAAAATTGAGGGGAGGGCGGAGCTTATTTCTAATAGGCATGAACCTATGAAGACAAAAGTAAATATCCTGGCATTTATGTCTCGCTTTATGGATATAACCAACCAGAGATCTGAGCTTTTTAATATCTAGGAGGCTCTATAGACTTGTGATAAAAGATGAATAATTATAGGTCAGCTTGAAACAACTGAAACCTAAATAGCGCAATATAACACACAAAATGATATAGCTGTATCACAAGAAAAATGAGTCTCTGAGCTGAAAACCCCAAAATAAAATGATGATGTCTAGTATATTGCGCAGTGTCTCTGGGCGCAGAACCTGTCAAGAAAAGGTTTGTCTCGCTTCAAAGTAGTTTAATCACCAAATAGAAAGTGAGGGGTAGATATAAAACAATGGAAGATGTAACCATAATAAAGAAAAGGTAATACCTTTCACGTAGTAAATGACTCACACAAAAAAACTAAACTGGTGTAGTAGGCATTATATCTTACAAGTTGGGCTACAAAATACTAATATGGGTCTGTGAATAACATTTGTCTATCTCATCAAACTTAGCCTGCTTACCCACAGTGGCATAGTTTAAGCATCCAAAAAATTTACCGCTTATAATGGAAGCAATTTTATATAGAAAATGAAATATAATAGTAAAAATGATAAGAAAATATAAATAGACTTTTCTATAATAAGGGTGTGATATAAATGATTCGAGTTTTGTAGCCCTATATAATCTATACTCCACTCAGTGCAGAAAATCAGCTTAATAGTTAGTCTCTTTAAGTTTACCACTATATAAACACATAGGGCGGACTACTAGATGAAGTATGGTGCGATATTCCACATAAAATGACTAAAAACTATTCCCCTGTGGTACAGAATAGAGACCGTAAGTTTAGACACTATCAAGAGACTGTAGCTAATTATAGCCAACATATTTATGCATATAATTACCCCCTAACACAATAAAACTTAAGGTCAGATCATCATATGGACTATTAAGGTAATCTTAATGGTCAGTATATGTGAGATTATACTATAGGGTCTTCTCTCATACATAAAACAGGGGGTACCCATCCGTAACTTCTCTGCGGAGAATATAAATGCACATGGGCCTTCGGCAAACATGGAGGAAGAATAAGATACTATAGGGGTTGCCCTAATAATGAGGTCTCTCTTAACAACAGTGATATGTGTGACAAATTTCTGTAATTAAAATGTAAAGGTCAATGCAAGGTAGCTAGTCAAAACATGAGGCATACAATATAAACAGAGCATTATACAACATCGTATCAAACAACCAGCCAGGACATATTATTCAACTATAAGATTTCCTTTGCAGTTATAGCGTTATATATCGAGTTCCAACTGTCAGGACTATCTGGGCCTATGATCACGCCACCCCGGCCGCAGGTGACACAACCACAAGCCCAGAGAACTATATGGATTGATTTCTTCAGCATATACAACTATGTTATCTGAATGTATCATGGAGACCAGTGGGGTATAGACTAGGTTAGAAATGTAGATTAGAGTTAGAACTCTTAAGTAGATATTATCCTATAGGTTTATGAAAGAAAACACTTTCAAATATGAGGACTTTTATCTTTAGTGAATCGCACTGCAAGGAGACTTGGGAAACAAAAAATAAAACCTCAACATACCCGTTGTGAAGAGGAAGTAGGTCAATAAATGCAAATACCCTGCCTGACATTACTATAAATGACACAGAACTATAATAACAGAACAACTATGACAAAATTAGGCCATCTGAAAAATTTTACAGACCAAAACATTCAGGCAATAACCATTATTACTGTTGCAGTTAGCTCCCTCCAAAATAAGTCAAGCTCCGTGCAGGACTAGTAAGAGACCCTTCATATTTACAGTATGAACATTTGATATGTAAAAACTACATGTACTATAAAGATAAGTTGTCAACATTAAATAATTAACTAGAAGCAAAACTGTCTCATTGATTTAAGGAGCTAGAACCTCTGACATTGCTGTCTTCATTGAAAATTCCTGGTGAGAATGGGCTATTGCAAAATAAACTATGGAAGTCACGTTATGAAAAAGTTATGATAGTTACTTCCAGAATATGTAGGGTGTTCTACCCCACTCCGGTACTACAGAATCGACACAAATAGCTGGATTCCGGCAACAACTGAGCACACTGGCTCCCAGCATCAAAACGTGCACTCACAAACTTCTGCGGTGCTCCTGAGCAATGGGTTATAGGAAGTATGCCACACAAATGGCTGAAAAAAGCTGCAGAGCCTGTTACCTCCAGACATTTATGTAGATGATCTAGGAGTTGTAAAAGTTTTATACCGCCGGATAGACTAGCTACTTCTGTATCAAGCACAGTATCTCCACTTAAATTACCATGATATTCCCCTGTTTGTGTACCGGGAGTGCGGTTTGTCTTTATCTCGGCCGCGTACTGTTCCTCATTCAGGCCAGCAACCTCCGTAGTCGCCTCAGTGTCATCTTCGGCATCCCAGCTCTTCGCAGACTCACCATGGCGATAAGAAAGTCGAGTGTCTCTATTAAGTATTCTAGGGCTGACTATACAGTCCGGAAATTTGGTATATAAGCTTGGGATGTTTTCTTTCGCTGACTGGAAGGGGACAAAATGGCCGCTCATATTCTGGGCAGCGTGGGCAATCGTGTAGCCGCCGTTCTGTGTAGTAGGTCCATGGTGGCTGCCAGAATCTGTAGATAGGTTTTCCAGGTTGTCCCATTCTGTGTCTGCACAGATCTCACACACAGCCTGCTTAAAGTTATGGAAATGTTCCTCCATAAGTTGTGTCAGTACGGACTCCATCTTGTCCAGTGTCTCAAGCATGGCTATAAGTTTGGCAAAATTTAGTATGATCGCCCAAGTTCACTCAGAGCACCCTTAAATGTATCAGAGGTCCAGTTTTAGCACATATCAGGGATCTGCAGGCATATAAAACACCTTTTTTCAAGTTAGAGCCGGGAGCTCTTCAGAGATGCGACCTGTTCCTTCAGCGGTTAGCTCCGCCCCCCTGTACACTTGGTACATTAATGGTTGTGTAGTAAAATGACGCTCAAGTTGTTGGTTGAAGGTGAAAATGTTGTGTGAACTATATGAGATATTTCGCAGGTGTGCACTATGTATCTCTTCCATTAGAGTGGAAGGCCCTGGTTTAGTTATATCTAGGAGTATGTAGTTGTCAACTTATATGGTGCATACAAAACAGGTCTATAAACATGTATTATAACAATTTTTAGAACTTCATAATATATTAAGTAATAACTAGTAGTATGTATGTAAACCATATACAATGACTTCTACAAATCAAACACTATTGTCTAAATGTTATACTTACTGGGGTAGGTTAAATACTAAGCAAACACTAAGCATTAAAAGGTCTATCTGTATCTGGGTATTTCTTGGAACTTCATAACCAAACAGTCAAAGATACTCTATGCTAAGATTTTGCAATAACAGTTAAGGTGTTAACTTCTGTGACTAAACTTTATACATAAAGATAACTCAATGTTCAGTGATCTCTAGCGGGCCGCTGTACATAGCAGTAGGCAGATGCCCTGCAACAGAGTACTGTTGGGTGGTGTATCTATAGAGTATGTAGGCAGTCCACCCCAACTCAAAGCATGAGCATCTAGGGATACATAAGGTAAAGTAAGTATATAAAGAGCATTCGACTTTCCCAAGTATTACACATTAACAATCATAGAGATAAACAAAGATACAAATTACAGGCTAGAACTTCTGGAATTTTCATATTGTTAGTTAGCTATTGAAATTGAAGGAATTAAGTGACTAACATTCACTGGCTGGTTTTCGCACACACCAACGGTTCTAATACTGCAGAAGGAAGTAGCACCAGACTGAATATATGTGGTACTGATTGGGAAACCACCTCAGTCTACAGTGTAATCATCTAGGGGGCGCGTGAACCAGGATGACATAAATCTAACATAATACAATTATTGTGAAAAACTAGTTAAGGAGTAATAATAGTCTCACGTGTCCTCTTGGGTACTTCTTTTATTGTAAACCCCATAGGTTATGAGTCCAGGTTGGTCAGATGGTCTACATAGTCCTGTAGGGGAGGAAAAAGAGTGTCAAGAGTACAATGCCTCCTGCGAAATCTTTAAGAAGCTAAGGTATATCAGACGACCCATCTCACTCCAGTGAGGTGGGAGTTTTCTCTGGTGAAGGCTGTCTCTGTTTGTTCTGTGGTAATCTCTGAGGCATTGGTTGCCATTCTTTAGCGTTGGTTTTCAGTTGTTGAGAGGTAGATGGTCCTGGGATGTGTGTGTTTTTTTTAGGCAGGAGATCCCATCTTTGAAGGAGATCCCTGGCTTGCTGAATATTGGTGACTATAAACTGATGGTCATCTTTAGTGATGAAGAATCTTACCTGGAAGCCCCATCTATATTTGATGCCATTATCCCTATAAGGTTTTTTTAAGAATTGGAAATTTCTCCTCAATTGTAGGGTATGGGGAGAAAGATCTGTGAAAACCTGTAAGTCAGAAAATTTGCCAGGGAGGACTTTATCCCTTATGATTGCTCTCAGCAACTTTTCCCGAAAGGTGTAGTAGTGAAGACGAACAACCACGTCTCCTGGCTTTTCTCCATCTATTGATCTTGGTCTTAAGGCCCTGTGGGCTCTGTCTATTAGTGATTCAATGTCAGTAATAGCGCCTAGCACTGCCTTAAAGAGTTGTTGTAGGAAATCACCTAAGTCTTGAGGTTGTACATGCTCTGGAACTCCTCTGATTCTTATGTCGTTGCAGTGTGACCTCTCCTCTAGGTCAGCCAGCTTGTTTTCAAGATCTGTGATTTGTAGTGCTAGAGTCTGAGAATAGTTTGAGAGGTTAGCGTGGTCGATTATGAGATCTTCTTGCTTTCGTTCTAATGTATCTGTACGCTCCCCTATAGCAGAAATATTTCTTTTCGGGTCCACGTGGGACTTATCAAACTTTTTGGAGAGAGAATCATGGGGGGGGGGGATGCTAGCATTGCCTTAATAGAGTCTACCAAGTTGTTGGACATGGTTTCATTTTGAAGAGTAGTTGTAGAGAGATGCTTTAGCGTATTATGCATTTGAGTTTCCAGAGTAGTAGCTTAATCTGGATTGTCCTCATCTGAGGAGGCTTGTGTCTGCACAGATGGTGGGTGGAAATGATCCACCACTGTGCGCTTTGGTGTAGAGTTACCTTTCTGCTTTCTCCTGAATGCGTGAGACATTGTGCGGTATAAAGGAGAGAGTTTGTAAGTTTCCTAAACTTTTTGTATATCACCAGATATGTCTTCTTTAGAATCTAGAGAATGTCCACACAATTAGAGCGGAAAATATAACTGATGGGGTTGAGGCTTCTTGTAGCTTTCTTAGCACATAACGCAGGTTATTTGGGGGTTCTGAATTATTCCTTGTGTGTGCATGTTACACCCGTGTTACCTCAAAGGGGCATACCCATGAAGGGCAGCTAATGGTAAAGAGGCGCGGAGAATACCCACTAGGGGTGAGAAAAACAGTATTAATGAGTTAGATCAGGTGCAATGCCCAGGCTGGGTTTGGTAGGTAGACTGTAGCAAGTATTCCAGCAGCCCTATGAGAATCAGTAGGCCAGTTACCTCTAGTTATTTTGAATTTGACAGTTCTCAAGTTTATACTAGTGAGGCGCTGATTAAATCCTTGTTCAAGTCTATTTTTAGGGATGCAGCCAGAACCCTGGAAATCCCAATTAGCTTCCCCTATGTTAAATTAATTAGTGGGAGTAGTTATAGTATATGACAAGGTCAGGTCAGCATATAGACACTTGTTTTGGAGTACTGTATGACACCTAGGTGCAGCTATGCAGACCTAGAGACTGCTGCAGCTGTTGACAAATACTACAGCTTCTTGTAGCAGAGTTTGATGTAGGGTAGGAGTTGATAGTAAAATCCCCTGCTAGCTATTGCGTGATGGAAGAGGATTGCGTGTGTGTCCACTTACCTTATTTTCTCAGGGCCTACTCGTTCAAGGCAGGAGAGCTGTATCTGGGTTTCAGGGTTTACAATATTTTACTGCCCCCTGTATATCTTATCTTCTGGGAAGTTTTGCAGCCCAAAACTGTGGTACATGTGTGCTGTGGCTACAGAGTGCTGTGCTGTTCATAGCTGTGTACTACGCACTCACCTGTCTCTTAGATATGGCGATTCACTCCCAAAAGTGCCGTAGTCAGAATACTACTCTCCCCAGCAATTGCTCAGTCTGTGGTGGGAGTAACTGATTCGGCTACTCCTGCAGCCCAATCTGATCCGGCTACTCCTGCAGCCCAATCTGATCGGGACTCTGTGTTGGCGTCTGGGTTCTCCTGCAAACGTGGTGAGCGCTGTCTCACGACTGTCTGAAGCCTCAGTAGGAATGGATCTCTCCACCTCTTGTCAGCTGAGATTCCATTGGGATCCGGGTGCTTGGTCTGTGCAGTAGGTAAGTAGCACCAGGTAATAGGTCTCACACCCGGTAGTATGCCCAGTGGCCTGTCGCCTCTTAGGTTCCTCCGTGGATGGTCTTGGCAAGTGATTAAGCTCTCTGGGATCAGGTATACATTACCCCTCTGTTATGCTGAGAATATACAAGTTTTCCTGGCCACTATATCAACTTTTTCAGTCTTTAATAAAGATTTATCAGAGGAGCTACAAGGATACACCTCTGCTCTCTCTAATGGCTAGCTCCACCCTGTACTTCTATTATTTAATTTCCTTCATTCTCTTGTTGTTCTTTGCTGAAAGGAGCAGCAGATAACCTAGGTTCTTGCTTTTGATTGGTGGCTGCATATATATATATATATATATATATATATATATATATACAGTGAGTGCAGAATTATTAGGCAAATGAGTATTTTGACCACATCATCCTCTTTATGCATGTTGTCTTACTCCAAGCTGTATAGGCTCGAAAGCCTACTACCAATTAAGCATATTAGGTGATGTGCATCTCTGTAATGAGAAGGGGTGTGGTCTAATGACATCAACACCCTATATCAGGTGTGCATAATTATTAGGCAACTTCCTTTCCTTTGGCAAAATGGGTCAAAAGAAGGACTTGACAGGCTCAGAAAAGTCAAAAATAGTGAGATATCTTGCAGAGGGATGCAGCACTCTTAAAATTGCAAAGCTTCTGAAACGTGATCATCGAACAATCAAGCGTTTCATTCAAAATAATCAACAGGGTCGCAAGAAGCGTGTGGAAAAACCAAGGCGCAAAATAACTGCCCATGAACTGAAAAAAGTCAAGCGTGCAGCTGCCAAGATGCCACTTGCCACCAGTTTGGCCATATTTCAGAGCTGCAACATCACTGGAGTGCCCAAAAGCACAAGGTGTGCAATACTCAGAGACATGGCCAAGGTAAGAAAGGCTGAAAGACGACCACCACTGAACAAGACACACAAGCTGAAACGTCAAGACTGGGCCAAGAAATATCTCAAGACTGATTTTTCTAAGGTTTTATGGACTGATGAAATGAGAGTGAGTCTTGATGGGCCAGATGGATGGGCCCGTGGCTGGATTGGTAAAGGGCAGAGAGCTCCAGTCAGACTCAGACGCCAGCAAGGTGGAGGTGGAGTACTGGTTTGGGCTGGTATCATCAAAGATGAGCTTGTGGGGACTTTTCGGGTTGAGGATGGAGTCAAGCTCAACTCCCAGTCCTACTGCCAGTTTCTGGAAGACACCTTCTTCAAGCAGTGGTACAGGAAGAAGTCTGCATCCTTCAAGAAAAACATGATTTTCATGCAGGACAATGCTCCATCACACGCGTCCAAGTACTCCACAGCGTGGCTGGCAAGAAAGGGTATAAAAGAAGAAATTCTAATGACATGGCCTCCTTGTTCACCTGATCTGAACCCCATTGAGAACCTGTGGTCCATCATCAAATGTGAGATTTACAAGGAGGGAAAACAGTACACCTCTCTGAACAGTGTCTGGGAGGCTGTGGTTGCTGCTGCACGCAATGTTGATGGTGAACAGATCAAAACACTGACAGAATCCATGGATGGCAGGCTTTTGAGTGTCCTTGCAAAGAAAGGTGGCTATATTGGTCACTGATTTGTTTTTGATTTGTTTTTGAATGTCAGAAATGTATATTTGTGAATGTTGAGATGTTATATTGGTTTCACTGGTAAAAATAAATAATTGAAATGGGTATATATTTGTTTTTTGTTAAGTTGCCTAATAATTATGCACAGTAATAGTCACCTGCACACACAGATATCCCCCTAAAATAGCTATAACTAAAAACAAACTAAAAACTACTTCCAAAACTATTCAGCTTTGATATTAATGAGTTTTTTGGGTTCATTGAGAACATGGTTGTTGTTCAATAATAAAATTAATCCTCAAAAATACAACTTGCCTAATAATTCTGCACTCCCTGTATATTCATTGTGATTGTCTCACCCATGCGTTCAGTTAGAAACCATTAGTGCATTGCTGCTCCTTCAACAAATGATACCAAGAGAATGAAACAGATTAGATAATAGAAGTAAATTAGAAAGTTGTTTATTCTCTATCTGAATCATGAAAGAAAAAAAAATGGGTTTCATTTCCCTTTAACAGCTGCTGCCTATTGAGCTGATATATGTCATAAACCTGGGCATCGCTCAAGTTTTCCAAGGTGAGCCTCACCCTATGAACAGGAGGAGCCCTAATCCTCAGATGTTCCCCACGCCTCTCAAGGTGCCGCCCGGGGCCCGTCTGAGCCTTTTGTACATAAGTTGTCTAACAGCATCAACACAATCGAACGGTTGCCCATATTTGCAAAGCCAAGTAGCACTAGCCAAATAGCAAAGCAAACAGGCAATGATAAACAATGTAATCAAACACGGAAGAGCGATGTGATACAATGTTGGTTATAAGGGATATATTGGCGATGGTGTTTCCATGATTTATAGTGGAAAATATCCAATGGTAGCGTGTTAGTAATGATTGCTTATTTTTTTTTATTTTTTTGTTGGTCTGTTTAAATTATATTTTTCAAAAATAAATCGTAATGTAAAAGTGTTAAAATAAAAAATATAATATATACAGTGTATCTTCCTAATGTTTGTAAAACTTTTAACACCGTTAGGGTGTTGTATTCCATTAAAATTTTGCTGGGCTTTAGCACAGAAGGACAGAATAAAAGTCCTAACCGCTTGGCTTTCCTGAAGCTACTGGCGATCGCAGTCTGGAAGGCGTGCCTAACATCATAGGGACACCCCAAGTGCATACTTGTCTATAATGGATGCCATGTACTAAGGCTTCAAAATCATCGCACTAAGCATATCGAATGTACCCGCCGGCATTTGCATTTAGCGGATTTAACTTTGTTACATGAATGTACTTAAAATCAACCTGTAAAATATTGAGTCTAATATGTCTCGAAGATTATTATTAACATTGAAGCTTTGCAGTGCAAAAGAACAAAGTGACTAAGCAGTCTACCTAAAAGCCATCCTCCCGTCATCTCTGCATCCTCAAACTTCATATATAACCCAGACTGATGCAAGATATAGTAATCATGGCAGGACCCAGGGAAGTTGGAAAGGACACTGATTATTTTCATGTTATGGTCACACACCATCTGAATGTTTAGAGAATAGTACTGTTTTCTATTATGGTAAACTTCTTCACGTTTATGTGCCGGTTTTACTGCAACGTGTGTGCAATCGATGGCTCGAAGTACATTGGGCATTCCGGAAATTCCTTAAAAGTTGGACTTCACAGATTGACAACCTTCAGGAGTCGATAGAAGGCACACATACAGTGGAAAGACCACCATCAATGCATTTATTACTTTTGTCAGGTGTCTAGAAAATGCAAACTGGCTTATGCCAATTATGACGCTAGACACAGCCTGGAAAGAACTTGTGACAAAAAAAGTGTAATGCTGCCAACAGTTTTAAGAGTCAAGGTATGGCTTGTGAACACGCTGTCATTGGCTCAAGGTATTCTGCTATTTCATTGTAAAGGTAAAATTAAACAAGTTAGGGGGTGCTCTCTACTACATAAATGAATATATGACCATCTAAAAGTAAAACATAAAATAAATAACATATAATCAATCACAAATGCATCAGATCAATCGCAAATGCATAAAAAGTCATATAAAATATTGCAACTACAGTACAAGTCCTATATATGAGAGGACAGGTCAGAGATATTCTTATCTCACAAAATGGTTAGTCCATAATTTTCAGATACAGGGCTGCTCTCCTTCCAGATCACTCTCGATCAGGCTCTAGACATGCATACAAAAGACAAAGGAGCGCCTCATGTGTAGATCAGAGAGGTAACAAATCCCACACTGAATAAAAAGCCAAATGGATACTCACATTTAGCTGAAGCACCCTTGTGTGCTTGTGGTAGCAGGCTAATAACTCAGGGTGTATCAGCTTACCAAGGCAGCAGGTAACACTCAGGAACACCAGATGCAGTACCCAGATGGAGTACTGAATGCAGTTCGCCCCAAAGAGCAATAGGGATAAAAGTAAGGTGCTAACACTTGGCTTATGTAAAACAAAGTTTATTAAAACTCACATAAAAACAAAAGCTTCAAGTGATAGGAGGGCATAGACATGTAGCCCCCCTAATTCAACGCGTTTCACGGCTATAAAATCGCAGTTTCCTCAGGCATATAAGCACCTTACTATCTCCTAAACCTTTATACAATGAATAACCAATTAGAACAAAGGCTAAAACACACCCCCTTGAAGGCATGATTAAACACGTGTGTACAATTAAAGTTTCTTTGTGAAACAGTACCTAATAACAATTACAATGTATAACACATATTTGAAATCTGATGGAACACTTACAGTATAGCACCCTAATCACACCTATATGCAATATCTGATTGTAATATTGTGTTGTGTCCACAAAGTTAAGTTTTATGCAAAAATAAAAGCTATCTCAAAAATACCTAAATTGAGAGACCAGCCTCAATACTGCCTTATACTTAGTGGAATATATGGTATGTTTGCTTACTTTATTTTAAAATCGTTGTGGCATAGATCCATTGCTCTCTTTCATGAGTCCCTGATGTTTTATTCAATCTGCAGTGTGCAGCTTGTGTGGAATAGAACCCTATTGGACTGTTAAGGTCACATGTGTATAGAGACCAATCATAAAATCTCATATTTGCAACATCACTAGTTACTAGGCAGTTCTATTATTGACCCCTATTGGACTGTTAAGGTCACGTGTATAGAGACCAATCAAAAATCTCATATTTGCAACGTCACTAGTTACTAGGCAGTTCTATTATTGACCCCTATTGGACTGTTAAGGTCACATGTATATAGAGACCAATCATAAAATCTCATATTTGCAACATCACTAGTTACTAGGCAGTTCTATTACTAGGCTGTTACATTATTGGCCCCTATTGGACTGTTAGGGTCACTTGTATAGAGACCAATCATAAAATCTTATATTTGCAACATCACTAGTTACTAGGCAGTTCTATTATTGATGCTCATAACATCGCCAAACAAGTCTTTGCTCTTGTTAATGATGCATAATAGCTAAATGGTTAGATCTAAAACATATGTGTAGTATGTATATTATATTTAATCCATACTATTATGTACTCTATGTGACCTAAACATATCTTCTTGATCCTTATACACTCCATTATGTGCTTATAGGGCACCTTATTGGAGTCTTATTCTGCCAAGTAATTAGCCATCGACCAATCAAAGAAAGTCCTGTCAGGTTCGTCACTAGTTGCTAACCAGGAATATTCTCCAATACTCTAACCTGTCAAAATATGTTTTTATGTGAGTTTTAATAAACCTTGTGTTTTACATAAGCCAAGTGTTAGCACCTTACTTTTATCCCTATCGCTCTTTGGGGTGAACTGCATTCAGTACTCCATCTGGGTACTGCATCTGGTGTTCCTGAGTGTTACCTGCTGCCTTGGTTAGCTGATACACCCTGAGTTATTAGCCTGCTACCACAAGCACACAAGGGTGCTTCAGCTAAATGTGAGTATCCATTTGGCTTTTTATTCAGTGTGGGATTTGTTACATCTCTGATCTACACATGAGGCGCCCCTTTGTCTTTTGTATTCTATGTAAAGGTCCATTATAGCTTCTCTGTCCAAACAGAATCTCTGGATAACCTCACGATCAGAAAGGGCTTCAAAACCCATACGAAAGAGGAAAACTCTTGGAACTCTCCTCCTTCGACAACCTCTCCTTCTTTAAAATTCATTATTTCCAACAGGTGCCTGTATAGCCCTTCTTCCTCGTAAACAAATAAATCAAAAGATAAATAAATGAAAAAGTTTGAGCGAACAAAATGGTTGTTGCATTGATAATTTCCGTTAATAGCTGATTTTATGATGATCGATGGTTTAGTATGTTAAAAAAGGGTTCGGATCGATTAGTTGTGGAAAAGTTTGATCACAGATGAAAAAAGTGGTTTATAAATTCGATCGCGGCTTGGTAAATATGATTTTTAGTCCGCTTGTGAATTTTGATGCGAAAATACACATCAAAGGTCACTGATGCTTAGTACATGGTGCCCAATGTGTGCATAGATAAGCCATAGAATCAGATTGAGCAATGTTGCTGCAATATTGTTCCAAATAGATAAAGTAACGCCTGACATTTATAAGTGATTGGCGAGATTTCATTTTTCGCCCGTGTACGATTTAAATCGCAATAATAATTAAAATATTCCAAACCTCTCGTCTACGTATATGTAAGATTGAGTGAGAAAATGCTTAAAGTAGTTGTAAAGTCCTAATGATACAATCTCTATTGTTCAAGATTAGAATAAAATGATGTAATCAGATTAGCTACATGCCTGTCTACTTTCAAAATCTTTAAAAATCTTTGTTCTCTTGTTATACTTTGCAACATTATTAGTTGTTCCTTCAAAAAATCAGATAAATAAAATATTTTATAATAATATTTTTTTATTTGACACAATAGGGACAATCAAGTCCAAAAAAAACTTTCATGATTTAAATAGGGAATGTAATTTTAAACAACTTTCCAATTTTACTTTAATCACCAATTTTGCTTTGTTCTCATGGTATTCTTAATTGAAAGATAATTATAGGAGATTCATATGCTAATTTCTTAGACCTTAAAGACTGCCTCTATTCTGAATGCATTTTGACCACTAGAGGGCATTAGTTCATGTGTTTAATATAACATTGAGCTCATGTACATGAAATTACCATGGAGTGAGTACTGATTGGCTAAAATGCAAGTCTGTCAAAAGAACTGAAATAAGGGGGCAGTTTGCAGAGGCCTAGATACCTAACACTAAAAAACCTACCCATTGCCCTGAAAAGGTCATTTGTTTGGGCATTGCCCTTAAAAGGTCATTTTGCTCTTTTACTGCACATCCCTAATCTAAATAAAGCAAACCCCGCAAAAAAAATCCTTAAAAAACCTAAGTCTAACCCAGGTTGGTACTCAACGTTTCTGAAGTCCGGTGGAGAAGGTCCTGTTCCAGGTGTTGGAGTCTTCTTCCAAGCGGTGACCTCTTCTTTCTTCTTCCAGGAACAATGTGTAGCGGAGGGTGAAGCTGAAGACCGGTGACCCTGGAACTGAAGACCGGCGACCACGGAGCCATGGAGCGTGGAGGATCCTCTTTGTATGATCTCTGCTGTACACTGAATAGAAAATGAAAATGGCTTCCCTTGAATTCCTATTGGCTGATTTTATTCTTCAAATTCAAATCGGCCAATAGGATGAGAGCTACTGAAATCCTATTGGATGTTTAAATATTAGATTTTTTTATTTTCTGTAATTTATATTACTTTAAACTTAGGTTTAATATTTTAATTTTTAGGAGTTAGGTTTTTTTTTAAAGGTTTCATTTTTTAATTTTTGATAATTTTATTTTTTTCTATAGTTCAATTTTTTTTTTCATTTAACAACACACAGACTGAGAGGGGGAGAGAGCAAATGAAAGGGGAGAGAGAACAAAAAGAGAAGGGAGTGAGAGAGCAAAAAAGAGGGGGAGAGAGAGCAAAAAATAGGGAGAGAGCAAAAGAGAGGGGAGAGAGAGAGCAAAAGAGAGGGGAGAGAGAGAGCAAAAGAGAGGGGAGAGAGAGAGCAAAAGAGAGGGGAGAGAGAGCAAAAGAGAGGGGGGAGAGAGAGCAAAAGAGAAGGCGGATAGAGAGCAAAAGAGGGGGGGGAGCAAAAGAGAGAGGGATAGAGAGCAAAAGAGAGAGAGCGAGAGAGCAAAAGAGGGGAAAGAGAGAGAGCAAATGAGAGGGGAGAGAGAGCAAATGAGAGGGGAGAGAGAGCAAAAGAGAGGGGGGGAGAGATTAAAAGAGAGGGGAGAGAGCGAGCAAAAGAGAGGGGGGGAGATAGAGAGCAAAAGAGAGGGGGAGAGAGAAAGCAAAAGAGAAGGGGAGTGAGAGCAAATGAGAAGGGAGAGAGAGCAAATGAAAGGGGAGAGAGTGCAAAAGAGAGCTGCTTCCAGGGGGATTCCAAAAATGGCAGGGTGGTGAACCATCCAGGTGGATTCTGCCATTTTCAGAATCCACCTGGATGGCAGGGTGGTGAAAGAATTTACACTGCATCCAAGTGGATTCTTTCACCACCCTGCCATTTTCGGAATCCACCTGGATGCAGCGTAAGCTGCATCCAGGTGGATTCTTTCACCACTCTGCCATTTTCGGAATCCACCTGGATGCAGCGTAAGCTGCATCCAGGTGGTTTCTGAAAATGGCAGGGTGGTTCCATCACCACAATAGACTAACCTTCCGAAAACGGCAGGGTGGTTCGGTGGTTCCATCACCACAATAGACTGCCTTCTGGGCAGGCTTTCCCACTAGTGAGTAATAAAGGGAATATCTTTTTTTTTAAACAACAAAAATTCTGGTGTTGACTGTCCCTTTAAATTCTGATCTTAAATATGTGTTATGGATAGTGAACGTGTATAAAATCTAAATTAATATACGTTGGAACTATGGTATAATGTAATACAAATGTTCTTTTTAAATATGTCGAAGGCAGACTGAAATCTTGTTCAAACTTTTTTTTTTTTTTATAAAACTAATATATTTATTTTATATTTAGCCCTCTTTCTAGGCCATTATTTTTCAAGTGAATGAAAATTAAAGGATTCAAAAACATTACTATTTTAAGCACAACATGACCATCAATTTCAGATCACAAACATTTATATTTCATAACTTACCTACTTTTACAGTACAACAATCTTTCTGAACACAATAACATTATAATTTAAATTTGGAAGATGATGCCATTACATCCAACCCTCTAATATCTAAATGCCTGTTTCTCTTTGTATGTGTGTCAGTCAATGTAAAATCCCTTTGTCAGCATTTTTTTTCTAACACCCTAGATTGCGTATCTTTAAACCGTTATAATTTTTGTGTGCAATTTCTTTTACATTTTTTTAATTAGAGCGGGTTAATATGGGTATAAGTGTACTTTGTACTGTATTTTTGAAGTGATTTGTGAAAGTTTTTCGTTGCTAAATATTTTTAACTATAGCTCTTGGATTGCGGAATGGATGTTAGTGTAATTGGTGAATTTCTGTGCTTTATATAGGCTTTTGCTAACTTGTAATTGCTGCAGGAAGGAAAATTATGCGATATGACCATATTGCACGAAATTGAGCCATAACGTAACACTTGTAAGTTAGGTGATTGATGGCTGTGTCAGAATTATGAGTTGCACTACTCCTGAGATGTATCTTCTATATAGTTGCCTCTTTCATTTGGAGGATATGCTAGATAGTTCATGAAATTTGGCCTGTTATTCTTGAAGGTCAAAACCGCAGCTTTTTGGGGCTTCTTTATCTCAATGCCAAAAGTATGTAAAGTTCTTAGAAGAGGATATAGGTTATCAACCTTCATTCCAGTAATGACAAATATTTGACACAGATATATCTGAGAAGACTTTTCATACATGGCTCTACTTAAACTATTGATGATCTGCTCCTGGTGTGGAGGGACACAGAAGAAAGTGTGAAGACTTTGTGTGAATACAAAGAAAAACAACAAGTAATCATTACACATATAATGGATCTAAACTTAAGTTTGCAAAAAACAAAAATTAAAAAGTTCAATAGAGACAAAGGAGATTATGAAGTCCCTATAGATGAAACAATAGAAGAAAGTAATAATGTAGAGAATGTCAATATAACCGCTAAACCAAATATAAGAACATATGATAACAGAAAAAGCATACAAATTGTAAATAAAGAAGTACATGAAAACAGTACAAACAACATAGCAAGAAGGGAAATAAGGAACTTAAATAGATCTCCACAAAGATTTACAGAAAGACCAAACAGAACATATTACTCCCATATTGACAATTGGAGAGGAAGAGATAGACACAATGATTTTAGACGAAATGAGAGAGGTTACCCAAGAGACTACGAAAGTAGGAATTACTATTATCAGAATAGAGATAAATGTGATACTTATAGAAACACCTATCAATCGGGACAGGGATGGTATCACACCAATAATGGAGGGTATAGAGAGGATAGATACTATCATAACAGATATGAAAATAGGGGAGATAGAGAATGGAGACAACAAAATGCTGGATTTGATAATAAAAGGGAAGAAAAACTATATACTCCCAATAAAAATAATAAAAGAGAGAAACATTGGAAAATACCTATCCAGAATAGATTCACTCCAATAGAAAATATTAATGATGACACAGAAAATAGAGTAGAAATAGCTGGACCGAGCAATCAGGGAAACAATGAACATTTTTTAGAATTAGGCCCAAACAAAAAAAGTAAAATGCGCACACGAAAAAGAAGCTTAGAGGAAAGAAGAACGCATCCAAAAAAGATTGAAATAGAAACAAAAGATGACAGTAATACAGGAATCTTTAATATAAGTAAAACTAGTTTAACAACAGAAGAAAAACGGGTTCTTAAATTGGGTCTCTCATTTGCCCCTACAGCAAAACTAAATAAATTTCAAACTCACATACACGTTACCCAATTCGTACGTAAGCTAACCTTAAAAAGGTATTTCATAAAAAACCCTGTAGAAAGAATCATCACACAAAATCCAATTAAAAGTACCCACTTGAAGAAGAAATCAACGTTTTACCCCACTCATGAGAAAGGTAATAGCCTAAACGTGTTCGAAAAACTAGTACTTGCAGATTTGGCCAAAATTGATATAAATAAGAATGTCAAATATAACTTAACAAAGAAAGAAAGGGAAGTTTTAACAAATCTGAAAAAGAACACTGAAATAATAATCAAGCCGGCGGACAAAGGCGGAGGCATAGTGGTGATGGATAGAGATTACTATTGGCAAGAAGCTGGTCGCCTTATAGGCGACACCACCACTTATCAAAGAATCAGAATAAATCCAACTGAAAAGAATATTAAATTTCTTAGTAGAATGTTAGAAGATGCAGAAACAAATAACATCATAAACAAAAAAGAATATGATTATCTATATCAAAAGTTTCCCAAAATGGCTATCTTTTACTTTTTGCCAAAGGTGCATAAAAATAAGGAAAGACCACCTGGAAGGCCTATAATATCAGGCATTGACTCTCTTACCGCCAACCTTTCTGAATTCGTAGATCTCAAACTTCAAGAGCATGTCAGAAAGTTACCATCATACATAAAAGACACCACTAGTATCATAAATATAGTGAACAATTTTCCTTGGAACAACGAGTATATTATTGCAACATGCGATGTAACATCGCTCTATACAAGTATAGCACACAACCTAGGAATTGAAGCGGTGGAACATTTTTTAAAAGGTGACAATTTAGAACTAAACAGTACTGATAAATTCATAGTAGAAAGCATAACGTTTATTTTAAACAATAATGTTTTTGTATTTAATAAAGAAATGTTTCTGCAAATAAAAGGTACAGCGATGGGTACGAGGTTTATGGCCAGTTATGCCAATCTGTTTATGGGGAAGTGGGAACAAGAGTTCACAGCACCATATTGGCAGGGCGCAAACCTCGTACTCTTCAGGCGCTACATTGACGACATACTCATTCTGTGGAAAGGTAGCGAAAGCAGTCTGACTGAATTCATTAAAGTTATGAATAACAATCAGATAGGATTAAAATTTACGTACAATCTAAGTCGAGAAAGTATAACTTTCTTAGACTTAGATATAGTGGTAGAAGATAATTCCCTGATAACAAAAAAACATTTTAAAGAGATGGACGAGAACAATTTTATACATTCAAAAAGCTGCCACCTCAAAAGATGGATTAATAATACACCAAAGGGACAATTCCTTCGTATTAAGAGGAATTGTACAAAAAACACTGATTATCTGAAACAAATCCGGATCTTGGAAGATAGATTTATAGAAAGGGATTATGATCATACAATTCTGGAGAAAGCTAAAACAGAAGTTGATAATAAAGATAGACAGATGATTCTCAATAAAGTCAAACCCATAATTAACGAAAAAAAGCCATGTGTAAAAGTCCCTTTCATAACAACATATAACCAACATCATAAGACCATGGAAAGAATAATAAGAAAACACTGGCACATAGTAAAAACAGATATGTTTTTAGGGAAAGAAATCTCTGATAATCCTACATTCATATATAGAAAGGCAGTTAACCTTAGGAATATGTTAGCCCCAAGTGAATTTAAGCATAAGGGCAATACATAAATAGACAGAGACCTAAAAGGGAATAAAGTCAGTGGATTTTTTCCATGCTATAGCTGTAAGGCCTGTGAACATAGTAAAAAAGTTAAAACATTCACTTCTACCAGTACAGGTCGAGAATTTACAATAAAAGATACAATTCGATTTTGGGACAAAGGGGTATTATATATTCTACAGTGTTCTTGCCGACTACAATATTTAGGAGAAACGACCAGACCATATAGGGACAGGGTTAGGGAACATCTTAATAACATAAAAAATGGTAAATTAGAAACGAGACTTTATGACCACTTCAGAACAGTTCACAACAATAGCACTAAAGACATTATATGTTGGGCTTTCAAAAAAATTAAAAAGAACTGGAGAGGTGGAGAATACGAGAAATTAATTTTAAGAAAAGAGGCAGAGATGATACATGAGTTAGGAACACTATTTCCAGCAGGACTTAATTCAGAATTCGATTTATCCCCCTTCGTTCTAAACTAAATATCTATAATTAATATAATTTATAATACACATTAGAACCTTTAATAAAGGGAATTATTACTAAATTTGTTCCTGATTTTGGGAATTCTAGTACAAATATTAATATATGTGGAATTGGATATTCAATAATAAATAAACAAATAAGATTATGACAAACTGAGTAAGAAGAAATCATTTCTTTATTATCCCCAAATTCTAAGACTTTTAGCAGATAAGGTACATAACACTCTGTGGACATACTATAAAGGGATTTACCTACCTTTTTATTATTTTAGTATTTTTGTATAAGAATAACTGTATTACTTAATGTGATATTCAGTGACCTGTTATTAATACACCTTATGTAAATAGAAATAATAAATAAGAATATTGTGATAGAAAGAGATAAGAGTGACATAAGGAAAGTGCTATACCACCTTAAGGAAACAAACCACCTTAACTATGAAGAGCAAGATGAAACCACCAATAGAAACACAGAGGAGGGGTATATATTGGCCAAGATAAACACTGTGTACTTATCTTGAAAAAGCCTGCGAGACAGGCGAAACATGTTGATGCAGTAAACAGTGTTTTAGATATAAGGGACCCTGTGACCAGGATTACAAGTCAAATACTCTGCGCAGAGTGACTCACAGAGCCTAAGATTCCAGACCAACAACCCAGTGGAATATTCCGGTTTTAAAGGCATTTTATTGGTGGACCCATAACACGTGACGAGAACGCGGAAGCATTAGCCGTTCTGCTCCACGGACAAACAACTCTGTTCACCGGAGACACAGGAGTGCCTGAAGAAATCAAGAATTCATAAGGTATTTGGAAACCCACAAACCTTGCACTGACAAACTCCCTCCACCTGCATAGTAGGAGACCGATAAGATTAAACTATCGGATCTGGATTGGAGGAGCCATATACCTATTATAGCACTAACTGTCACTACTTATTTTAAAGAGTGCCGCTTTGAAGCGTTGCTTTCAAACACAATATTAGCTGCAGAGACAGTGCGGGGTAAAATTCCAAAGATTTTATACTGTGCTAAAGCATACAGTGCCACAGATATACGCTTTATGCACATCTTGCTCTGCACATATTATATTTCTTGTTTTATATATATGTTACTTTGAATTTTGCCTGCTGAGAATTTTCTTTTCACGCATATCCCCAGTGCTGAGACAGTTTATTTATGTTAACATAGAAATAGTGTTGACTATTGGTTTTACATATATATTTTATATTTCATATGAGATTGTATGAACACATACTTTTTAATCTAGAGTGACCGGTCACTATATTATTATTTATTGTGAATGTGTATTAAGACATTTTTCCTATCCTTGCTTTTTAACAATAAATATATTGTTTTTTATTGATATCCAATTACACAGTGGTCGTTATTGACAACATCAAAATATTTGGTACAGAATATTTGGTACAGAAGTTTGTAGAAATAATATATAGAAGTTATTCTGAGGTTTTTCTTTTGCAATAGCTCTTAGAAGGACAGTATAGACTTAATATAGCCTATGTATTATTGACAGATTCCTCTTGCTTTTCAGCGCAGATTCATACACCCCTACTTTTTACATAACAAACTTTCTTTTGACAATTTTTTGGGAAGAATTGTCTTAGTGGATCAGCTTGAGGCATCTACAGGGTAAGCGCAGTTTAATAATTTTTTTGGTTAACTTCACATCTTTTCCCCTTTAAACAGCAGCACCCCAATAATACAGTACACACTGGTAATAAACCACTCTCAGTCAAATTTTAGACATAATGGATATTTTTAACATTAGAGATAATATATTGGCTAATATCAATACAGACAATATACCAACAGAAGAAAAAGAAATAGATACAGATTCTTTGATGGAAGAGTTTGAAAATATTCTGTCAAAAGAACTTAAACAAAAAACGGAGATTGCATTCTTGGATAAATATATAGAACACCAAATGGTTCCAAGAGGACTAAGATTGGATAAAAAATGCACATTCTTTTTAAATGAAACTTTACAAGCAGAATGGTTCCAAGTATTGAAAAAAGGCCTCCTTTGGTCTAATAGAAGTAATAAAAAAAATCTAGAAAACAAACATTAGATACTTTCGGCGAAAGAATAAATGAAATTAAAAACACACTGACTACACAGAAAGAAATCCCACAATACAAAAAAAAACAACAAGTAATCATTACACATATAATGGATCTAAACTTAAGTTTGCAAAAAACAAAAATTAAAAAGTTCAATAGAGACAAAGGAGATTATGAAGTCCCTATAGATGAAACAATAGAAGAAAGTAATAATGTAGAGAATGTCAATATAACCGCTAAACCAAATATAAGAACATATGATAACAGAAAAATCATACAAATTGTAAATAAAGAAGTACATGAAAACAGTACAAACAACATAGCAAGAAGGGAAATAAGGAACTTAAATAGATCTCCACAAAGATTTACAGAAAGACCAAACAGAACATATTACTCCCATATTGACAATTGGAGAGGAAGAGATAGACACAATGATTTTAGACGAAATGAGAGAGGTTACCCAAGAGACTACGAAAGTAGGAATTACTATTATCAGAATAGAGATAGATATGATACTTATAGAAACACCTATCAATCGGGACAGGGATGGTATCACACCATTAATGGAGGGTATAGAGAGGATAGATACTATCATAACAGATATGAAAATAGGGGAGATAGAGAATGGAGACAACAAAATGCTGGATTTGATAATAAAAGGGAAGAAAAACTATATACTCCCAATAAAAATAATAAAAAAGAGAAACATTGGAAAATACCTATCCAGAATAGATTCACTCCAATAGAAAATAGTAGTAGAAATAGCTGGAAATAGCTTTAATCTAGAGTGACCGGTCACTATATTATTATTTATTGTGAATGTGTATTAAGACATTTTTCCTATCCTTGCTTTTTAACAATAAATATATTGTTTTTTTATTGCTATCCAATTACGCAGTGCTCGTTATTGACAACATCAAAATATTTGGTACAGAATATTTGGTACAGAAGTTTGTAGAAATAATATATAGAAGTTATTCTGAGGTTTTTCTTTTGCAATGGCTCTTAGAAGGACAGTATAGAATTAATATAGCCTAGGTATTATTGACAGATTCCTCTTGCTTTTCAGCGCAGATTCACACACCCCTACTTTTTACACAGAAGAAAGTGTGAAGACTTTCGTGGAATGGCTAAACAATAACAACATTGGCTTGGAGTTCACTTTTGAACTCAAGAGGATGAAGATCAATTTTCTGGATCTCACCCTGAGAGGGATTCCTAATGTCGGGATTGAAACCGAAGTCTACAGAAAGCCAATAACTGGCAATACGCTACTCCACGCCAGGAGCAGTCATCCAAAACAGGTGTTTAAGTCAGTCGCGAAGGGTCAATTGACCAGACTCAAAAGGAATTGTAGCAATGCAGAACAGTATGAGACTCATGCTGACCAATTGTCTGACCGCCTCAGGATGAGAGGGTACAGGTCCCATGACATCATTAAAGCCAGAGAGGAGGTAACATCTTCCAATAGAGAGAAATTGCTAAACAAAGTAGAATCAAAGACTGACAAGAGTGGAGGAATCTTCTTTGTAACGGATTTCAGTGTACAGTATCATAAAATCTGCCAGATAGTAAGGAAACATTTCAAACTGCTTGCGGCGGATGATGCTTTGGTAGAAACAGTTGATAAAGGATGCAAATGCTCCTTTAGGAGAGGAGTCTCCATGGGTAACCTTTTGGCCCCTACCCAACTTAAGAATATACGGAGGGAAGAATCCAGTTCCTGGCTTAGATTCAAGGGCGTGTACAAATGTAGTAATACTAAATGCAAGGCGTGCAAACATCTGTTGATGGGTGAAGGTTTCAAAAGTAGTGTCACCAATAAGAGCTACAGTCACAAAAAGTGCATGAATTGCAGAAGCAGATTTTCAGTATGGCTGTATGGCCTGTAACCTACAGTATGTAGGGATGACGACAAGGGAGACAAGAATACGTATCAGAGAACACCTCTCTGACCACCCTACTCGTTCAGCATTTCAAATTGGTCCATAACAGAGTACACACTTTAAATGGACTTTAATAGAAATTGTAGATGCTGGGCGAAGAGAGGGTGACAGAGAAGTAGCACTTGCTAAGAGAGAGGTGTATTGGATTTTCCAGTTGAGGACTAGGTATCCCACTGGATTAAACTCAGCCTATGATCTTATAAACTACTGGTATTAGGGGTGAACTATGCTAGGAACATAGAGATGTTATGTGCATGCTATAATCTATGTTGCTTGTATAATATTACCACTCAATTCTGAGTCATAAAATGTTAAGGGTAATATTAGGAACTTCAATATATACTGTTAAAAATTGTATAATTATGGTTTAAATATTTGTGGTTCCTCAAAAAATGCAAAATCAATTTAGAATATACATTCTAAAGACCCATATAATTCTATTAGGGAATGGAAAGGGATAAAAATAAACTGCAGCTTCCTATTTTTGATTGTCCATGTATGAGCACATGAGTAAATGATTAATTTACTTAGTAAATATTCTTAACAGCAGTAAAAAAATCCATCCCTTAATTTTGGATTTAACTAGCAATAACTTCATTTATGCAGTATATGCAGTTGTGTTCTTAAATTAAAGTAAGTCTACAAACTAACAGGTAACTCATATAGTAACAAGTTAAGTACATTATATGTAAACAATAGGTTAATTAGTAAAGAAAGAGTTAAACTGGTTAATGCCCTTTAGCCAATTAAATGTTTTTACACCCTTTATAAGGCCCATTAGTCACAAGGGATTTAGAGAGCTATGAGTATGGCTAATATGCCGAAACGTGTAAGCTTATCTATCTACTAAAGCGCATGTTCACTGTCTTTTTGTCACTATACCTGTTTTATGGATAAATAAAAGCTAAATATTGATTTTTACTGCGGCTCCTAAATTGTCTTTTTTTCTACTATTTGAGCCGTTATATGGAGCTAGCAGCAACATCCCAGTACCTGTGATTGTTACCTGCCTGGATACACACAATGTGGACGAGAGAGGATCACTAGATTGACCACAGAGAATCTGGGATTCCTTACCCCCCCTCCCCCGCAAGTCGTCACGCAACGGTGACGTCATACCTGTGAGCCGGAGAGTGTGAGAGTTGTCGGTGTTCGACAAAGCGGCTTGTAAGAGCGTGTGAGGCTCCAAGCGAAGTATACGGACCTGTAACCACCCAGGGGAAAAGCCACTCTAACGGCAGCTATACACCAGGCCATCACATCGAGAATCGAAGCCGTGAAGAGGGGGGTAAGTAGAAAAGCATCCACCGGTATACAACTCTAAACAGAGATATTCCACAATTATTACAATGGAAGGGTTTGTTTCTTCCAAGTTTTGGGGAACTTGTTGTTTATCTACTTAAACTATACCTGCCAAAAGAAATTGTCTCTAATAAAGGGGAATTACATTTTTTTAAAAATATTTTTGTATGTAGATCCTTCACAAGTTGGTGATTCATTTCTGATATATATACAATAGTTTAAGTTCGTAACGGCTTTCGATTATACATTTTTTATATGCTCATATCTTTGGAGTGGAATGATATATCTAGCTGAAATTTGGCAGTTTGATCCAGACTGGGAATCATTATGAAATTTTAAGTGATTTAGTTAAGTTGTTTTTGAGAAATTTGAGAATGAAAATATTGGAGTATGAGTTGAATAGAAACTGCAATATAAAGTAAAACATTTGTGTGTGTGCAATATAGTTAAATGCTAGAAATATGTGTAGTTATGTAAAAGGTCATGTAACCTGGATGCATGGCTGTAGGTATATGTAAATAAATGTATTTGTCACATAATATATACGTGGGTGTAATTGGGCATGGTTGTTAAGGCCAGTTCATGTTAAAAATGTATAGAGGCCTACTTTACCAATCTTTTGTAGCATTTTGTTGGTGGGCTTTACTTACATTAAAGCGACCTAAATGTTTCTTCCTTAAAATTTGCTTCCAATGATCCATTTTACCTGCTGGAGTGGTTTGAATTGTTTATAAACAACTCATTTACCTTTATTTCAGCATTTGAAATAGCTGATTTTGACTTTGGTATCCCTGTCCATACTTAAGCATGTTAAACTTATGAATCCTCTTTAGCCCTTGCGATGTATATTGTCTCACAGTTGAATCTCACTATTTAAAAGCTGACAAGGTTGTCTCATTTTTATTTATCTTTTATTTATATTAAACTTTTTCAAAGTTTTCTTTTGTGTATTTGTTAAAGTGGACTGATTTATAGCTGATGTTGTTTTATTTTTTTTAAGGTTTTAATGGTGTTTTTTAGATGCCAATATCCTTCGCCTTTTAACTTCGAGACAAGAAGTTAACAGTTGCGAGATATATTCGGCTCCATTTATTATAAGGCTATGATGAAGGGCTGTTAGAAGTCTCTTTGAATTGTGTCGTTTTTTTTAGTTGTTGGTTTAATGTTATTAGTGATATTGTTCATCTTATTACTTATAAATTACTAGGTAATGAAAATATCTTGTGGGGTAAATAGAGGATCTGTATAGTATGGGTTAAAATCAGACTCTTAGCCACCAGTGGCCACTACAGATCTAGTAAAAAGCAGTCATTAATGTCATGGATACAATTTTGGTAACGTTTGTAGTTCTAGCGGTAATCTGTTAATGGGACACTAAACCCCAAAAAATTTATTTTGTGATTCAGATTGAGCATGCAATTTTAAGCAACTTTATATTTTTTACCCATTATCAATTTTTCTTCGTTCTCTTGGTATCTTTATTTGAAAAAGCAGGAATGAAAACTATTTTTAGTTCAGCACCCTGGATAGCGCTTGCCTATTGGTGGCTACATTTAGCCACCAATCAGCAAGCTCTACCCAGGTGCTGAACCTAAAATGGGACGGCTCCTAAGCTTTCATTCCTGCTTTTCAAATAAAGAAATCATGAGAAAAAATAAAAATTGATTATAGGAGTAAATTAGAAAGTTGCTTAAAATTGCATTCTCTAATTGAATCACAAAAGAAAAAATGTGGGTTTAATATTCCTTTAACTTTGTAAATGGCTTTGTATATTACATGATTATTAGGATGTAAAAATAATTTTATGTTATCTGGGTAAATTCTTATGATTTCCAGGCTTTGTTTGATGTAAATTTAAAGGGACAGTCTACTCCAGAATTATTGTTGTTTAAAAAGATAGATAATCCCTTTATTACCCATTCCCCAGTTTTGCATAACCAACACAGTGATTACCTTGTATCTAAGCCTCTTCAGACTGTCCCCTTATCTCAGTTCTTTTGCCAGACTTGCATTTTAGCCAATCAGTACTGACTCATAAATAACTCCACTGGAGTGAGCACAGTGTTTATCTATATGGCACACAAGAACTAGCAGTGTCTAGCTGTGAAAAAAAAACTATCAAACTGCACTTAGATAAGATGTGGTCTTCAAGGCCAAGAGATTAAAGCAAATTTGATGATAAAAGTAAATTGGAAAGTTGTTCAAAATTGCATGACCTTTGAATAGACTGTACCTTTAAATGAACTGTTACTTTATTTATGCTGTTTTGTCTAAATTGTGCTTTCTGTGCAAAATGCAGAATATAAGCTCTGATTCTAACTTGGCATTACCATCCTGTGGTCTTCCTGACTGACTTAGCAGAGTCCAGGTGACACAGACTTCCAGGAAGTCCGTTGGAATTGTTCTGTTTTGAAACTTCAATGTGCCTGATAAAGGAGGGAGATAAATATGCATTTCTCAACTCTCCATCTAAAGGGCACACATAGGTCACTTCCTGTAACAACAATGCTATGATAGTCAAATGATTTTTAAGTGAAATGAGACGATGACCTAAGGAGGAAGATATCTAAAGAAAAAAATATATTTTATTCTGTAAAATGTTAAGATTACTTAATATAATGTGTAACCAAGTCATTTTTTTGGTAAATAAGATAATGTGAGCTTTTCTTTCAAATACAAATAAACTGTTTATATATCAAAACTGAAAACACATAACAATTGACCACAGATTTTGCATAAAATGTGTGATTGCTTGAATTTGAATTGTTCTGAAAGGTAGTTTACAAGAAAATATATATTTTGCAAGGAAAGAAAAAAGTAAAGACACACAACCACAATTTCTTTCATAAAATATATGATTGCTTGAATTTGAAGTTCTCAGAAAGATAGTTGACAAGAAATTATAAATTTTGTAAAAACAACAAAAAAAAAAAAAATAGAATATTGAAATAGAAAATGCAAATAATTAAAAACACTTTAATTTAACCAAAGGATTGGTGGTATTCCTCGGTTTATTATTGAATGAATAAATAGTAAGTGAAACCACATTTTTTTTAGCAAATGGCAAGGAGAATCTGAAATATTTTGGTTTTATTATCCCTCCTGGATGGAATACTAGCTGGATATATCTGGCATTTTTCAGCTGAGAAAGATTAGTGTGTCAATGTTATACATTAAATCCGCTCATAAATACATTTGTTATAAGATTTACGCTCAAAGCAGTTTAATATTTTTTGTATTTTTGGTGCTCAAACAATTTTAGTACCAATATTTTATTTCTATTGTTTGTTAAAGGGACAACCAAATGTTAGAAAACTTCTAATTCTTTCAAATTAATATTTACTTGCATTATTACTTATAATACCAATTTATTTAAACAAAATAAGATATATATATATATATATATATATATATATAGGGCAGCTTTGAGTTTTGCTACAGATAGGTAGTCTTCCTTTGTGAACAAACAAGTTTTCAAAAGAAAGTGTTTTTTATTGCATCCATCCAGTACTCCGACTTTAAATATGTCAGAATTTGAATATGGGGATTATTTTGATATCACAAAAAAACAAAAACATTTATCAATAAATGAAGATCCAACTGAATCATTGGATAACTTCAAATTAACAGACCCAAAAGTACTGTTTGAAAAACTAGAGAAATTATATAAAAAAACAGTTAACTCATTGGTATGACTAACAATTTGGAGAGATATTTAAAGTACAAAATAATCCCCAAAGGGTTACAATTTGAAAAGACCACGATTATTGATAGTTCAGAAATTGAACTTATTTCAGAGTGGGACTCAACAATGGAAGAAATATCTGTAAAATTGATGAATATCCTTATAAAATTTAGAACAAAAAAAGTAGAAGAATGTACTGAACAAATTAAAGATATTAGAACTAGGCTTAATATGTTTAGGGGAGATGTGTATTACAAAGAATTGGATATGGAAAACAAAAGGAAGATAGAAAGATTTGAAAAGGAAGTAGAAAGTAAGAAAAATAAAAAATTTTTATGAGATTTAAATGACAAAAAAGAAAAGGAAGGAGTAACAAAATTAGAGGGAGATGAAGAAGAAATCTGGAATGAGACAGGAGAGGGTATCAACCAGGTGGAACAATGTAGTAATTGGTCCAATTTTAACTCTCCGGATTTCTCAACTAACCAGACCTATAGAAACTTTCAACTGAGAAATAAAAATAGAATTAAATCACTGAAGGGAGAGAACATGAATACACGATCCAACTCTGTAGCATCACGAAATGAAAGATATAATTTAAAAGAACATTATAACTATAGTAATACATACAGAAAACCATCAGATGCAAGAAACACATATGGATATAGAAATTATCAGTGGTCAGATACACCACAAGAACCCATATGAATACAGACATTTTAATAGGAGAATACCAGACAACCAGAGAGAGAACATATCAATTATCATAGACCTGAGAATAATACACAGTTTTATCATAACAGAAATGGACTGAGGCCCAATTGGATAAATAACAACAAAGAAAATTATCCTAGATTTCAGGCTTATAGGGAGAACAGGACCCCAGTACACATAGGTAATGACCGAAATACTGGTGAGAATAATATACATTTTCTAGTACCACCACAAAGAAAAAAACAAATAGGGAGCAACAACTCGACCCAGAACCAACAAATACCCCTACCCCTAGATTGGAACCAGAGGGACTCCAGAAAAACAAAAAGAGGCAGAGAGGATGTAGAGGAGGAAAGGGGAAAAGGAAGACAAAGGATAAGATCACTAGATCGCAACATCTAGATAATGAAGACAACACCGAATTAAGTACTAAAATCTTTAATCTTTCTAAAAGAAATCCGTCAAGTGAAGAAATAAACATTCTGGACAAAGGTCTATCATTTGCCCCTACTAAAGGACCTAATCCTTTCGAACTATTTATTGATTTGAACAAATATATTAGAAAGTTAACTTTAAAACGCCATTTTGAAAAACAAAAAAAAGATGTTTGTAATAGTATAAATGATTATAATACACAACTGCTGACAGATACAGATCTGGAAGCCTTAATTACCCTTCAAGAACTCAATATGGAATGTGACACTAGTGGAAGTGATAAAGTAATATTATCATATGCCAAACACACCACATTCAAACCAACCTCTACATACTTCCCTGTACAGGCAAAGGGAAATTTTATACCGGTGTTTTATAATCTAGTTAAGGAAGATTTAGATAAATTTTGTAAAACGTATAAAATCAAAAAAGACAACTTAAATGTAAGAGAAAAATGTATTCTAAATAATCTGCAAGAGGATTCATCTATTGTATTTAGGGAAGCGGATAAGGGGGGGGAGGCCTGGTGATACAGGAAAAAATAGATTATGTAAGAGAAGCATCACGTCTATTAGAAGATCAGACCACTTATATGAAAATTAAAGGAGACCCAACATCTAGAACTAATAGGCATGGCAAAAAACACTAATTGTATAAATGAGAATGAATTTTACTTTTTAAAAAATGAAAATCCAACTATAGCCATTTTTTATCACTTACCAAAAGTGCATAAAAACAGGGAAAACCCACCTGGGCGACCCATTGTGTCAGGGATAAATTGTCTAACATCAAAATTATCGGAATTTGTAGATACTTTTCTACAACCATTAGTTCTACATCTCAGATCCTATTTGAAAGATTCAACAGACACTATAAATAAAATAACCAATATAAACTGGGAATCAAACTATTTATGGGCCACCCTAGATGTAAGTGCCTTGTATACAAGCATACCTCATCTTAAAGGTATGGAGGCAGTGAAATTCTGGTTCAACAAATTAACAGACATAGATCCAGAAAAACAGATATTTTTAACCAATTCAATTAAATTCATTTTAGAAAAAAATTATTTTATGTTTAACGACCAGTTTTTCTTACAAATAAGCGGTACCGCCATGGGCACTTGCTTTGCCCCCAGTTTTGCGAACCTATATATGGAGGCATGGGAGGAAACTTAAATTTGGGAGAATAATCCTTTCCTTCCATACATCGTCTATTGAGGCAGATTCATAGACAATATTATTTTAATCTGGTCTGGTACAAGTGCAATTTTAGAAGATTTTATTGATTTTATTAATGAAAATACTATTAATCTAACTTTTACCAAAAAAATAGATAAAAATGAAATTGAATTTTTAGATTTAGTGTTTTACCATGAAGATCATAAGATCTTATCAAAACTGTACAAAAAGGATACAGATAGTAATGCCTATTTACACGCTAGCAGTGGCCACAATCCAAAATGGATTGAAAACATCCCCTTTGGACAGTTCCAGAGAATTCGTCGTAATTGCTCAAAAATGGAGGATTACGAAAAAGAATCGAACTGTCTAAAGAAAAAATTTCTAAAAAGGGATACAATTATAACACATTAAAACATGCAGATAATAAAACCAGAAAAATTCCAAGAAATAATTTATTAAAAGGGACAAACCAAAAGAAAAGAGGCAACTACTCAACATGCAGTTTAGTTACAACATACAATGAGGGTGCCCATTAAATAAACAAAATTTTAAATAAACATTGGCACATTTTAAAAAAAGATGTTTTTTTAAAGGATGTAACTAAAGAAAATCCTAAAGTAATCTACAAGAAAAATAGAAATTTGAAATCTGTTCTGGCTCCAAGCCAGCTAAAAAATAGCAAGCTGACTCATTCAAACTGGTTAGGGAAACAATCAGTAGGTTTCTTCAAATGTAACCGAAAAAACTGTGAAGCATGCATTCATCATTTGAATGAACATAAGCCCACAAAAAAATGTAAATCTATTAACACAGGTAAAGAGTTTAACATCAAGACCCTATGCAACTGCAAAACTGACTTTGTAGTATACATGCTACAATGCAGCTGCAATTTACAATACATTGGTAGAACCACTAGATCTTACAAGAAAAGGCTGTTAGAACATCTGAAAAATATAACTGCAGGAGAGACATCACATAATTTGTCTCTCCATTATAAAAATGTCCACAATAAAGATCCCACCTGTCTAAAGGGCACAATTATCGAACATGTTAAAATTCATACACGTGGGGGAAACAGAACAATTGCCTTGCGAAAGAAACGTTTTGGATTCATACTCTAAATACACTAACACCGAATGGTCCCAAAAAGGACATAGACCTTGCTGCTTTTCTAGAAGTTTAAAGAACTGTGAGATTGTGCATGTCCCTATAGGCAGGATAAAGAACCCACTTCCCATTTCTCCTTTTTAAATAAACCATTAGCAAAATAGTAATTCACATTCTCTGGATCTAAGAAATGAATAGATTTATAACAATTTTTTTTATTACACTTTGGATTATCCCTGAATTGTATAAGTTATACACTTCTATAGTAGAGCTACACTTGAGAGGTCATCAACAGTTGGTTTTAAACAAAGAAGTGCAATTTATATATTTATATATATTTATATATATTTATATATTCAGCTCAGGAAAGGGCATATTTAAATACTTAACCGAACCACAAAAATATAAATACGTGTACTCATCTGGTCTTCATTATATACTTTTTTAAATATTTTAAGCAGTTTTTATATTATACAAAAAAAAAAGAATAAATGCATTTTTAATTACAGAATTCTACCTCTCCTTATCCAAGCAATTTTTAAAGTTTATATATATATATATATATATATATATATATATATATATATATATATATATATATATGCGCTTTTTATATGTTTTTTTCTTTTTTAATATCTAAGATTGTATTTATTTCATAATTTTTATACGTGTATATATATATTCTTTATCTACTGAAACAGTCCAAAACCTAGTGTATATATACATATACACATTTCCTAAATACAAATTGTATGACATATATAGAAGTACAAAATAATGAACCGTCATATAAACAAAGATCAATGTATTTTGGTATACTGTGTTCACCCTCTCTGTTTCAATGAATGTTCATGTGATCCTTTTGGTTGATTATATCAAATTTTAAACTCGTTTTTAATACATTATTCTTTTGGTTGTTTTAGATCAAATTTTGAACATGTTTAAATATATCGAACAAATCTGTTATATTCTAGGATAGTATACAGCATTGTTAGAGCCGCAAACAAGAAGCTCCGTTTTATAAATTTTACTATTAGATCTTTCTTAGGTCTTTTTATTAGGCAAAGCAATATAAACATACATGATTTATAAAAATCCTTAACACTGATTAATATGTTTTTGAACTTTTAATTCCGGCACTGGGTTTACAACAGAATAGGCTTAACACACACCTCTGTTCAGGACCAATGATAATACCTTTCAGAAGTGTCAGGAGGGGTGTGTGCCTTTTGCCCAATGGATAGTGCAGTTTAAAATCTCAGCGAAGATACATAGCAATAAAAGAATCATCCGTGCAGAAAGAAATCAGTCTCTGAAGAAGAAGGAAGCATTTGTTAATTTTTGAAAGGCGTTAGACAGAAACGGACTGATTCAATACCGGACACTCCAGTGAACTTTTATTCACAAAATGCTTTGCCTTGTTTTGCTGATAGAAAGCAACTATTTAGTGTTTTCAGAGAAGGACTGCACCTCTGCACTCACTGTGTGTTTAACCGCTTTAGCAATGCCTCATATTCGTGAGGACATTTAATGTAAGCAGGCATTTTTATGAGTGTGTGTAAGAATAAAGTAATACATTTTTTTTCCAAACAATATCACACTATTTATTTGAGCCTCTTTTCTTCCCTCATATATGCGGCTGGATTTTTCACCATACCTTGAGAGGAACCATACTTAAAGAGGCCGAGGGAAATCAGCGTGCTAACTAACTGAAGTTTCACCTATACCCAAGGAAGACAGCTGAAGTCCATAAGAGGAATCTCCTGATGTGCGGATCACTTACCTCATATGATTGAGGTTCTGTCTTGTAAGTCTGCACTTCACATATATCCACTGTCCTTTTGTGGAGTACTCCAGCATTTTCTTATGATACATAAGTGCACAGTACTGTTATATATCCATTAACGTTTATATTGAATCACTTGTATTTGTGTGTTTACTTTAAGTCTATAACCTGACATTTATTTCATAATTTATCATATCTTTGTAACAACCAGCGCTACCTTTGTCCCTTTATATGCCCTCTTGTCTACCCATATTTTGTGGTGGGTGATATCTGTGGAAGTAAGGGAGTTTCTCTCTATCTTGTTTCAGCTCTCACCCTCCTTAAAGGGACAGCTGCTTTCAGGTTGGGTTTTTGTTCTAAGGGAATTTCTGCCTTCTAGTACACATATAAATAAATTCCCCACCATATGTTTATATTTCTTATTGCTAACTTGTTCTAGCGCCCCCTTTTTTCGCTTCCAGTTCTGTATATATATATATATATATATATATATATATATATATATATATATATATATAAAATTTAGTACAGACCGCACTCCAGAATCCTTCTTCCAGCCCTGGGTGCACAAAACATATTCAGAGCAGCCCAAAGGAAGAGCACTCCACGGGTCTTGTTATAAATAACACTTTACTGTTATGAACGTTTTTGGACAAAAAAACTGTCCGTCCTCAGACAACAATACAAACAAACTTACCCACCACCATATATAACCCATGTTGAACGCCGAATCCACGCTCTCCCGAGTTGGTCTGCCTACCAGAATGACGTCACCGTCCCTGGCAACGCATCAGTGGCTGAAAAAGTATAATAAAAAAATACAAAGTACTACAAAACATGACAATGCATATAATGCTTATTATAGGCGCCAAAACTAAGCATAATATGCTAATATAACAAATAAATTTATATTGTACATATTTAACAGCTGAACTGGTTGTCATGGTAACAACTTAACAAAAGAGACGCTACATAATCTAGAGTCCACATGACCACTGTAATGTAGCCATGGTAACAGGTGAAGCGCTATGAGTATAGTATGATATCCATAGTAAACACAATTGGAAATAAACTAAACCATATAACAAATAAACTAAACAGCTGAGAAAATAAGTAAAAAGTGGCGCTATAGAAATACAAAGCACTACAGATGTAATAGTTGCATTAGCAACAAACAGACACTATTAATATGCTAAGTATGATAACATTAGTAGTCATTATTAATAGCTGGACCATACTCTACATATTATGGAAGGTAAATAATAGATCGGCCATGGAGAACATAATATTATCAAGCCCATCCTGTACTAGAAACCTATTAAAGGGCAATAACGCATATTGGAATAGGGAATTTACAAGAGGCTGGCACTCAGCTATTCACTAAGGCTCTATGAAAAATATTAGTCATCCTAACAAATTGAAATCTGGACTCTCATTATTTGTTCCCACACTACAGACAATTATAGGAACGCTTGCCACTCTAGATGGATATTCAGCCCCTTAGGGAATAATGTTTCCATATTATAAGTCCAGCAGGCTTCATTCTGTAATAGGACCTTGTTGCGATCACCCCCTCTGTTCAGAGGGGGAACATGGTCTATAATGGTGTACTTCAAATCCGTCACGTGGTGTCTTACTTGCAGAAAGTAGCGAGCCACTGGTTGTTCCGTTGTGCCCCTTTGGATGGCTGACCCGTGATTGGCCATCTGAGTCCGGAGGTCATCACAAATCTTCCCTACATTGTATAGTCCACGTGTACAATGCAACAAGTACACTATGTAAGTAGTAGTACATGTTAAACGAAATTTGTGTTTATAAGGCTTCCTTCTATGAGGATGGGAAAAAGTGATCCCTGTAATTAGACCACTACACGTAGTACATCCTAGGCACCGGTATACTCCTGTTTTTTTTATATTTAGCCAGGTGGGCTTAGTGTAGCATTGGACCGGGTCCATTTTGACTAAAATGTCCCTTAAGGATCCAAACCAATCCTCGGTGGGGTGCAATTTTGAAGTGGTAAGAGTGGGTCTCTACTTATATGTCCCAATGTTTGCAAAGCATTTCTCCTACACCTCTTTTGTCACCCGTGAATTGTGTTACAGAGGTCATTCTATTGTCTCTATCCTGTTCTTTTTCTTCCATATTAGCCAATAAGCTTTCTCCCTGTTTTTTCAGAAGCTTCATTGGATAACTTCGTTGTTGAAAACGTTGTTCCATTTCAGACAACTCGGTGTCTCGATTCAAGACCTGTGTATTGTTCCTCAAAACCCTTTGTAGCTGCGATTTTGGCAGAGCTTGTTTCAGCGCTGGAGGGTGACATCTAGAAAAATGCAATAGAGCATTCCGATCAGTCTCCTTCCTAAACATTGTAGAATGTACCCCACCGTGCTTGATATATAGCCATACATACAAAAAATCAATTTGTTTATCATAGTGCATATTGAATTTCAACGCTTGATTGGAGGAATTTAATTCTTCCAGCCAGCCTTCCAGCATATGTGTTGAACCTCTCCAGATAATAAACAAGTCATCAATGTATCTTTTGAAATATAATACCTCATGTTGCTTAAATAGATCAGCATCTTCCTCCTCAAAGGTGGCCATAAACAGGTTAGCATAAGATGGGGCCACGTTGGACCCCATCACCGTCTCTTGTAATTGCAAGAAAAATTGCTTTTCAAAGCGGAAGTAATTTGATGTCAGACATATTTCCAAAAGATGAATGGTGATTTCAAATGGAGGTCCCACATAGGGATACTTGGAAAGTTGTTTCCTGACAGCACAAAGTCCCTCATTGTGGGGGGCAACAGTATATACACTGGTCACATCCAATGTGACCAGTATATCGTCAGGTTCCAAGTTATCTAAAGACTGTAAATCCTGTAATAGAGAAGTAGAGTCTCTGAGATAAGAGGACATATTTGTAACAAGCGGCTGTAGGAAGGCATCCACAAAGGTCGCTACTGGTTAATAAAATGGAGCTAATGGCTGAGATAATAGGTCTCCCAGGTGGTAGAACCAGACTTTTGTGGATTTTAGGTAATGTATACATCACAGGTATTCTTGGATGAATAGTAGTTAAATACATAAGTATAGCTCTATCAATGTAACCTTGTGTAAATATCATTTTCAAGTAATCATCTAATTGTTTTTTCAGACCTAAAGTAGGATCCCCTTGTAGTTCTTTGTATGTCATATAATCTTACAGTTGTCCCATTATTTCAGATCTATAGTCAGCGTAATTCATGAGCACGATGGCTCAGCCTGTATCGGCTTCCCTTATGATCAGTTGTTTATCCTCTGCCAAATTCTTCAATACCTCCCATTCTTTCGACGACAAGTTGTTAAATGTGTCCTTTTTGTGTGCTTTTATAGAATCCTCCATTGCTTTTAAAGTTACTCTAGAGAACGTGGTGATACTGGAGTTGGTATATGTCGAGGTATAACTTGATTTTGCCCAAAACGTCTGTTGAGGGTCTTGTGGTTGATTGCCAAATTTCTCCTTCAGTTGTTATTGTCTTTTGAATTTGGTCATATCGATAAATAAGTCAAAGGCATCAGTACTACAGGTAGGGATAAAGGTTAAACCTTTGTTGAGTACTTGGATCTCTAAAGTACTCAACAGTACTCAACTGGCGTTTACTTAAGTTCACCACTATATTTTCAGCTGTCATTTGGGTGGTGCTGGAGGTGTTTTTTTCTTTGTACCCCCCTCGCCTGGTAGTGGCTCTCTTCCTTGGAAGTTTTTTGAGCATGTCACTATTCCTGTAGTTTGTCCAATCTGTATATCCGTGCTAGGTTGTACTTCACTGTCCGATCCTGAGCTCTCCACCGACTTAAGATCCCATGGTTTCTTATATCTCTGTCGTCCCAGTCTGGCCTGGAATTGCCTTTGTTGTTCTTGTTTGGGTAGTTGCCACAAATATACCCTCTTGTCTCGGTAATCTCCAATCACTGCTTCAAGTTTCTTTTTTTTAAAGTCTATCAAATCAGACTCGTACTTGGTTACTTGATCATGCAGTTTTTTTAACCAGTCCTCGCTGGTGTCATTTTGTAATTTGATAACATTGATATTTTCATAGGTAGAAATTTCAGTTTTGATGAGTGTCAACTGCCTCCCCACTTCTTGTATAACCAAGAGTACCAAATCCAATGAGCACTTGTTCTCTATGTTACACCATCTCTCACAGAAGGCCGGGTTATTCCTACCAATTGTTGGTATATTTTGTATCCGAAACCCCCTGAGGATATACCCCTTAAAGTGATATTTGGATAAGTAAGTCCCGTGCAATATCAAATCCTTCTCTTTTTGCTTAAATTTTAGCAAATGGGTATATATAAATGAGGGTTTATCCCTTGTAGGCCCTGTAGTTAATATTCCAAACCATATCGTGTCCGCATCTGCTTCTGTAAATTGGAATGTCAAAGCCCCAGGGATTGTTTATCCTGTGTCAGTGTCCCCAACATATGCCATGTTATGAGAAAAAATTAAAATCAGAAATTCTTAAATGCTGTCGTGGCAGTAGCTGACGCTGCTAGAGCCAGAAAGCAAATAAAGTACGACAACAAGTCTAAGTCCTGGGTGGTAATATACACTTGGTCGGGTACAGAAGTCACAAACAATATAAATTTAGTACAGACCGCACTCCAGAATTCCCTATTCCAATATGCTTTATTGCCCTTTAATAGGTTTCCAGTACAGGATGAGCTTGATAATATTATGTTCTCCCTGGTCGATCTGTTATTTACCTTCCATAATATGTAGAGTATGGTGCAGCTATTAATAATGACTTCTAATGTTATCATACTTAGCATATTAATAGTGTCCGTTTGTTGCTAATGCAACTATTACATCTGTTATTAGTGCTTTGTATTTCTATAGCGCCACTTTTTACTTATTTTCTCAGCTGTTTAGTTTATTTGTTATATGGTTTAGTTTATTTCCAATTGTGTTTACTATGGATATCATACTATACTCATAGCGCTTCACCTGTTACCATGGCTACATTACAGTGGTCATGTGGTCTCTAGATTATGTAGCGTCTCTTTTGTTAAGTTGTTACCATGACAACCATTTCAGCTGTTAAATATGTACAATATAAATTTATTTGTTATATTAGCATATTATGCTTAGTTTTGGCGCCTATAATAAGCATTATATAGATTGTCATGTTTTGTAGTACTTTGTATTTTTTTATTATACTTTTTCAGCCACTGACGCGTTGCAAGGGAAGGTGACGTCACTCTGAAAGGCGGCCCAACCCGGGAGAGTGTGGATTCGGCGTTCAACATGGGTTATATATGGTGGTGGGTAAGTTTGTTTGTATTGTTGTCTGAGGACGGGCAGTTTTTTTGTCCAAAAACATTCATAACAGTAAAGTGTTATTTATAACAAGACCCGTGGAGTGCTCTTCCTTTGTGCTGCTATATATACTGTATGTATGTATGTGTATATATATATATATATATATATATATATATATATATATATATTAGAAAAAATTAGGGGAGTAGGCTGTTTTTAGAATTGCGCTGCTATATATACTGTATGTATGTATGTGTATATATATATATATATATATATATATATATATATATATATTAGAAAAAATTAGGGGAGTAGGCTGTTTTTAGAATTGCGCTGAGTCCTTAATTTAGACACAGCTGAACCTGTTTAAAGGATTGAAAATGCAGACCCTTGACATATATATTAAGAAAAACTTTAAGAGAGAGAAGTTTGTAGAAACCAAATAAGTAACTACACAAAAGACAGGGATATCAGCATTTTCATTTTAATTGGTTAAAATAAACGTAACATACATCAGGGAAAATTAAATAAATACAAAACGGTGCAACACAGTTCCTGCAAGCCTATACCAGACAGAGACCCTGATACTGGCTTTACATGGGAACCACATACAGAAAATGCACAAAAAGCTAAGATCACACAGTCCTAGGACATCAAATTTGCAACATTCACTCATTCAGTCAGCAATTTGGCTTGAATCAACAAATAACACCTCTAACAGAGGATGGCAGTGCAATACCTGCACTAATCGGCCAACATGTTAATCATTGAGGATCAATGTTTGCTAAAACAGATAGTGAACACAACTATATTAAATAGTTCTAAAGAATATTGTGAACATATATGCATAGGATGTTAAGTGCATAGGAAAATTATGACTGAAAGATGGTAATTGAAACCTAGTGGGAAACCAAGCAACACCTATTTCAGAGGGCACCCCTAACATCTAGGAAGGATATGGTGTCTTGAAATTTACCATTTAGGATCTATGCTTGGTCTTCCTAATATCAAGGTGACAATCTTACCAAATGGAATTGACGAATACAGTCAAATGTCAAAATTACTGCTAGGAAACAAAAAGGCACGTGATATATACATATATCGTAATACACATATTAAACCACATGGCAAGTAATGGAATGTATGTCCTGCGAACTTGTAGTATAAATTTTACGAAAGGGTTAACTGCGCAAAAAGGAAACTATTAAACCTGTGATGATAAAGAGGAAACTCCCAACCTCAATTGCTAAAGTGATTTAAATAGAATATATATGGACTCTGAAAAGAGACCACAAAATTCAAAAAACACAGGCGCTAAAACAGCTTAAAATAGACAATGAAAACGTGATTTTTAAACCATATAGTGCAATATATATATGCTTGCAAATAACAACACCCAGTGCGGACTGAAACAACAAAAGATGTGTGAACAACAAAAGTGTATAAAATATATGTTTAATTTACATAAGTGAAATGGAGATATTATAATATTAAAATATTTATACATATAAAAGCGCTGATCAGGCGCAATGTTGAAGTGTAGCATACATTTTAACAATAATGTGATACAAAAAAATGATAATAGAACAACGTGAGAGGTTTAGTATTTTCCAGTATGCGATTCGATGCGATGATTTTTCCAAATAGCCCAGATTTTGAAGAAAGATTTGTGTCTTCAATGGGAGCTGGAACGAGATGAGGAAGACCAATAAACGACAGAAAAGGCAACAAAATAAGGTTTTCACTTTTACTTACACCGGAGGTCGGTGGTTGAATCCTGAAAGTTCCTTTTCGTGGCGTGAGACTCCAAACCGCAGCGGGCAGCAAAAGTTAATCCAGCAGAAAAAGACCCGGTTTACGGGTTGAAACGCGTTGCTCCTTTGTGCTCTTTTTTTGTCTCTCTCCGGCCTCCGTAGGTGCATCTTTTCCAGCCACCTGTGCAAAGGTGTTTGCATATTCTGCTGGATTAACTTTTGCTGCCCGCTGCGGTTTGGAGTCTCACGCCACGAAAAGGAACTTTCAGGATTCAACCACCGACCTCCGGTGTAAGTAAAAGTGAAAACCTTATTTTGTTGCCTTTTCTGTCGTTTATTGGTCTTCCTCATCTCGTTCCAGCTCCCATTGAAGACACAAATCTTTCTTCAAAATCTGGGCTATTTGGAAAAATCATCGCATCGAATCGCATACTGGAAAATACTAAACCTCTCACGTTGTTCTATTATCATTTTTTTGTATCACATTATTGTTAAAATGTATGCTACACTTCAACATTGCGCCTGATCAGCGCTTTTATATGTATAAATATTTTAATATTATAATATCTCCATTTCACTTATGTAAATTAAACATATATTTTATACACTTTTGTTGTTCACACATCTTTTGTTGTTTCAGTCCGCACTGGGTGTTGTTATTTGCAAGCATATATATATTGCACTATATGGTTTAAAAATCACGTTTTCATTGTCTATTTTAAGCTGTTTTAGCGCCTGTGTTTTTTGAATTTTGTGGTCTCTTTTCAGAGTCCATATATATTCTATTTAAATCAGTATAAATGTTACGCACTGTCCAGAGTACAGGTATCACATATGCCTAATACACCAAGCGCCATGTAATTACTTTCTCAGAGGGGTAAAATTCCTTCCCTCTATTGCAATGTAAACATGGTAATTCTTGAGGCCATCCTCTCGAGTAAAGAAGCAGCAATCGTGTATCCAAACCGCCTGGTTAGGCTTGTGAACTGTCAAGTTAGTTACCAAATGTTTCCATTCTGTTGCGAACTTTGTTTGTTCCAGGACTGAGCGGCCCGCTCCGTGCACGTCACTGCCGACGCGCGTTTCACCCCCACGTGACCACTACGTCAAGGGGTTTCCTCAGGGCAAACGAATAGGGATCATAGGCCAAGCTTGGTATTTACCATTTGTAATCCACGCTGATTGGGTAAGCACTTCTACAGAGCAGCCAATATGTCAGCTGCATACATTCTTATGAGGAAAGGTGAAAATAAAGAGACATAAAAAGCAAGACAACACACTTACTAAATTATAATGTGTATTAAAAGACTATATATACAAAATATATAATATATACATCTTTTCATTTTTAAGTCGGTTAAAAATAAAGACCTTTGAATTACAGTGGAAATATAATGACTGTAATACAGGTACCGAAATACAGCATATTTTATAAAAAAGATGTATAAATATATATAGCATTGATTTTGTGGTTCCCCCGGAGTAGCCAGAAAACATTTTAAGACATCATTTGATGAATTATTTTATCACGTCATGATTGAAAGTGTAAGATGGGGCTAAAACCGACCCAATCATATAAACATATTTTCTCTCTTACTTTGTCTGCTGACACAATTAAAGCAAAACACAAACAAAAACAAAAACACACTTGCATGTAATGCCTCTAAGTAAGTCATCCAAAAATAAATAAAGGGTAAATTAATATTAGTAACCAGCAGTTACAGGAACGCAGCAAACTCAAACTTCTCATTGAGACCCTTTGGGGCCAATGTTTGTAATTTCTACATCCAAGCTGTCTCCTTTTTAAGGAGTATTTTGTCGATGTCCCCTCCTCTACCAAGCAGAGAACAAGTCTCTATACCTATAACTTTTAGATCAGTTACGTTCGAATTGTGGTGTAGCAAAAAGTGCATAGCTACCCCACTTTTTATGTCACCATCTTTAGTTGCTTTTATATCATCTCTGTGTTCGGACACTCTGTCCTTCAACATGCGTCTAGTTTTGCCAATGTAAAACATCGGACAACTGCAAGAGATAAGATAAATATCATTTTCTGTTTTACAGTTAATAAACTGTTTTATGGGAAAAAAAGTGCCTCCTGTTGAGAAAGATTTTGAGCGGACAATGTATCTACAATAGACACAGTGTCCACATTGGAAACATCCTTTGACTTTTCTATGTTCACCCAACCAATCCTTAGAACTTGGACTTTTAACATAGAAACTTTTGACAAGCTTATCCTTTAAATTTGGAGCTCGTCTAGCAACCAAAGAAGGTTGAGCCCCCACAAGCTTTGAGACAGCCTCATCAGCTTGTAGGAATTGCCATTTTGCTTTCAGGACGTGATGTATCTTTTCCCAATGGCAGTTAAATTCTGTGACAAAACGAATTGTTTGGTCATTTGGTTTGTCCTTGGTCTGGTAGAGCAGGTCATCTCTGTTTTCTTTTCTTGCTCTATTCCTAGCAAATCTTAGATTACGTTTTGAGTAGCCTCCCTTTTCAAACCTGCTGAACATCTCACTAGCATGCTGGTCATATTTATTCAGACTTGAGCAATTTATCCTTAAGCGGAGAAACTGCCCAACCGGAATGCCTCTAATTAGAGACTTAGGATGATGGCTCGAGGCTTCCAAAATATTATTGGTTGCCGTGTCCTTACGATATATTTCTGTAGCCATCAAGGTCCCTTCTTTTTTGATTTTTACATCCAAAAAGGTTAATTCGCTAATGCTGTAATCAAAAGTCAAAAGAATATTAAATTCATTGACATTGAGTATCTTTACAAAGTCTTTTAAAGACTCTTCCGTGCCTCTCCAAAGGAGAAACACGTTGTCCACGTAACAAAGCCAAATTAGGACATGCTCATCTAACCAATCTTGCAATTCACCAAAAACCACCTGGCTTTCCCATAAGCCAAGGTGGAGACAGGCATAGGATGGGGCACAAGTGGCCCCCATTGCTGTTCCCCTTATCTGTTTGTAGAATTTCTGGTAAAAAAGAAAGACATTGTTTGTTAGAATAAATTGTAGCAAGTTAAGGACAAACTCAGTATGTTTACTAAAGTCAGGACCTCTACTTTCAAGAAAATATCTTGCCGCTCTTAATCCCACCTCATGGGGTATGGATGAGTAGAGTCCTTCAACATCTAGTGACACTAACAAAGTGTCTTGTTCTATTGCCAGACCATCAATCTTTCTGAGCAGGTCACTAGTATCCTTCACATAGGATGTAAGGGATGTGAGAAAAGGTTGCAAGAATTTATCCACATAGTTTCCCAGGTTCTCCGTAATACTTCCAATCCCTGAGATTATGGGACGACCCGGAGGGTCTCTTAGATTTTTATGAAGTTTAGGGATGCAATAAAAAATGGGAACTCTGGGAAACTTTGCGTAAAGGTAATTGCATTCCTTTTTGTTGATAATGCCTTCTTTCCTAGCGTCGTTAAGCAGGTGTAGCAATTCAGCTTGTATGGATTCGATGGGGCAACCTGGTAACTGGAGATACTGATCTTTATTGTGAAGTTGCCGTTTCACCTCATTAACATATTTTGTCTCATCCATAATTACCAGGTTGCCCCCCTTGTCCGCCTGCTTAATGATTAAACCTTTTTGATTGGTTAAATCAAACAATGCCCTTCTTTCATCTTTTCTTAGATTATCACTGAAGATTTTGTCAATAGAGATTTTATTTATCTCTTTTTCAACCTCCCTTACAAACAATTGAACTGCTGGTACCAAAGCCAATGCAGGCATATATTCAGATTTCCTTTTTAGGCCTGAATTTACCACCAGCTGAGGAGTAGAACTGTCCTCCTGTGTTAATGGAGGATTAACAAAAGGGGATTCATCCAGGGGTATTTCTTCATTAAGTAAACTTACCAGACTTTCCAATGCCGCATTGTCATCTTTGTTCAAAGTCAATGTATTAACCCCTTCATGAACAGCATTAGTTGTTTTTGCTTTCATGACATGTGAAAGAACCACTTTACGGGCAAAAAGGTGTAAATCCTTAATGACTGTAAATTTGTCCAAACTATTTGTTGGGCAAAAGGAAAGGCCTTTTTTTAGTAGATTAACATGTGCAGTGTTAAGTGGGAATGAGGAAAGATTTACAATTTGTAACTCATCACTCTTAGTGGACGGTGGATCACCTAGAAGTCCCCTCTTTAATCCCTTTGTGTCCTCATTTTCTCCATACCTCTTCTCATCCCCCTTCCTCTCCTCTGGAATCTGCCCCTTGTTCTGGATGTCTGACCCTCCATAGAGTCTATTTTTGTTTCTACTCCTTTTCCTTCCTCCACGTTTCCTTTCTTTTTTACGTGCATACCTGCTGCCTCGTTTTTTGATTTTTGCTCCCCTTCTATATCTGAGCAATCTGTCCCTGAATCATATGAATTTCTGTTTAGAAAGTAAGTATAGACTTGATTCTTTTTGTAATCATCTTGATCGCATCCTAATTTCCTGCATTACGCTGTTATATATATATATTTTTTAATATAGTTTATGAGATGGATGCGACTTCATCAATTATAGTGTAGCTGAGCTTGCAAATGTGGGTTGACTAGTGGACAGGGCCTGATTTCCCATTAGGCACAGTAGGTATGTGCCTACAGGCACATTGCAGTGAGTGGCGCCTGCCTGTCAGTGTATCTTAATAAAAAATAAAAAAACAATAAAAATAATTTTTCCTGAGGGCATTCATTTTAGTAAGAATTGTGCAGCTTTATATGTAACAGCAGTCCAGGGAGCCATGAAGGAGAGAGGGGCAAAGGTTAAAACTAAACCCCTCCCATTTTCGCCCGGCATGTTTACTGTTAAAGTTTCACTTTTATTTATGTACTTCTGTTGCCTCCATCACGCAGCCAAGCTCCATGCTGAAAACTGTGGTGCAGACACTTTTTGTTGAAGGAATGAAGGCTTCAGGACAGGTTAGGACTGTACACGGCTTCTAAATATTGCCTCGAATGACAACATAACAAGAGAGCACACTTTAACCCCTTGGCTACCAAAGAGGATTGCATTGTATTCACTTGTTATGTGCTGTATTCTTCTTTATAGCCAGGGGGTTAAATTTTGCTTCAGGATGTATGTTTTTGTTCTATAAAGGCATTGGAAGTGAGGAGGTTATGTGGGACTAGCTGCTCTGCTCTTTTTTACACGATGCCAGTTGTGATTTACAGCCTTTAGGGTAGTTTGACAACGATGATTGTAGACTGTAAGGCTGTTGCTATAAATGAAGAGCTTGATTACTAAAGGTTAACTAGCAAAATAAAAATGTGTATGTGTGTAACATTGATTGGAGTAGCCGTGTTAGTCCAGAGATTTAGATATCAAAATAACAAGAGTATTGCATTGAGCAATGATACTTTTTTATTGGACTAACTATACATTTATAAGTTGACAAGCTTTCGGAAGAGTTCCTTCCTTTATCAAGTCTAAAGCAATACTGCCAAATTCAATGGAATTTACAGATTAAATCTTAAAACACAGAATAGCTAAGAAGACAGAAAGTGCAGGGAGAGGAGGAGGTGTTGTAAAAATCATGAGGGGGGCTTAGGTAACAGGCAGACAGTGTCCAGTGTAGGAGAACAGACAGGGGAAATATATAGCTTTACATAGAGCATATACTGACATAAAGTTATATATCAACATTGAATCAATATCTATAAAGATGTGAAATTGTATATACAGTGGGAATACAAAAGTTAAAAAAGACAAAAGTGTGGACATATGCTTACCCGTGTACCTATGTATAAAGAATGTGGAATAAACAATGTAATTGACTAAATGAAAGTCCACATTTAGTCCAGAGTTAAACAGGTTGAAGTGCATTATCATTTTCATTTCAAAGGTTTTTCTTTCCATGGTGTTTTTGAAGTTGCCTCTGAGGATTTTGATTTTGAGGTTTTGGATGGAGTGGTCAGGTTGCATCAATCAAGCTTAAAATGAACTTTTCTAGAGACTGTGTCAGCTTCCTGGATACAACAATATCCATCACAAATGGCAAACTGCACTCATCTGTATACAGGAAACCAACAGATAGATGCAGCTACCTCCACAGCTCCAGCTCCCACCCCAATCACATAAAAAAAATCCATAATCTACAGTCAGGCTACAAGATACCACAGAATTTGCTCAGATACCAAGGACCGTGACAAACACCTAATCACACTGTCCCAATCATTCAGAGAAAAAGGTTACAAAACAAGGATTATAAATAAAAAAATTGTCTGCCCTCAATACTCCACGTGAACACTTACTACAATACAGGGAGAAGAAAAACATATCACGTATCCCACTAGTAGTCAAATACAACCCTGCTGTGGAAGGGATACGAAAAATCATAAAAGACTTACAGCCACTACTCTTAGAGGATCCCACACTCAAAAAAAATCTTTCCAAAACCCCCAATCCTGGCATACAGACAACCACCTAGCCTAAAGCAGAAACTGGTACATAGAAATCTACCCCTTGAGAAAAAGAACACTCAGAATGGAACCAAGTGCTGCTATAAAGCTCTCTGCAAACTGTGTCAACACGTTTGTGAAAGCAGTACAGCAAATCACAATAATAAATCTTATAACATTAAAGGGGCATATTCATGTATATCTACAAATGTGGTATACATGATACATTGCACTGCATGTGAAAGGGGATGCTATATTGGAGAAACAAGCCAAAAACTGCACCTTCTGATCAACTTACACAGACACTCAATCAAAAACCACTGTGAAACAAAATACTGCACCCCTGTTGGTCACCAGTTCACCCAACTTGACCACTCCATCCAAAACCTCAAAATTCTCAGGGGCAACTTCAAAAACACCATGGAAAGAAAAACCTTTGAAATGAAAATGATAATGCACTTCAACCTGTTTAATTCTGGACTAAATGTGGACTCTGGATTCTTAACACATGATAAAAAATTTTTATAATGTACTTTCATTTAGTCAATTACATTGTTTATTCCACATTCTTTATACATAGGTATACAGGTAAGCCTATGTCCACACTTTTGTCTTTTTTTAACTTTTGTATTCCCCCTGTATATACAATTTCACATCTTTATAGATGTTGATTCAATGTTGATATATAACTTTATGTCAGTATATGCTCTATGTAAAGCTATATATTTCCTCTGTCTGTTCTCCTACACTGGACACTGTCTGCCTGTTACCTAAGCCCCCCTCATGATTTTTACAACACCTCCTCCTCTCCCTGCACTTTCTGTCTTCTTAGCTATTCTGTGTTTTAAGATATAATCTGTAAATTCCATTGAATTGGTCAGTATTGCTTTAGACTTGATAAAGGAAGGAACTCTTCCGAAAGCTTGTCAACTTATAAATGTATAGTTAGTCCAATAAAAAAGTATCATTACTCAATGCAATACTCTTGTTATTTTGATATATATATATAAAAGTTCGTAGGTACATGCACTCTCACCACCGTACTTTTACTGCCAGGGTGCTATCAGAGAGTATATAACAGCAAGCAAAACAAAGCACTCACTGGTCTTTTTAAATCAAGGTGAAAAATTTATAAAGTGACGTTTCGGGACCTCTGTGTTTGTCAGAATAGCGTCCTTTCTTCTGACAAACACAAAGTGCAAATGAACAAACTTATAAAGGCCTACAGTTCCCTCCCCCAGATCAAACTCCAATCACAGGAGATCGTGTGCAAAACTAAAAGACTAAACCATTCTGTAAGCTCAAAACTCTTCATACAAAAAAATATATATAAATAAACATTTGTGTGTACATGTGGAAAATAACCATCTTATTTTGTGTTACAATATCAATCTAATCGAAAACATGTGAAGAGTTGTATATAAGCACTCATCCTACCCATCTGTTAATATCCCAAGCCACAACATGCCCCAGGTGTAGGTGAATGGAACATTCCCAAACCTGCATTCATTACGTAGGCGACAGATCCTACCGCCCATCTCATCTGTATGGTTAAAGTGTGTTGCCACGGATACGCTTGTAAATACACAATGTAGTCACTCCCCTTGTGTGTCATATTTGAAATCGGCCCATATTGCAATAAACACACTTACTCCGGGCATGACATCAAGATAACTCTGGCATCAATATGCCACTAGTGTGAATCGCACTAACTGTGAGTATAAAAAAATCAAAATCATGTATGTCTTACCGGGTCATGACTGCGAGTCAGGGGCACACCCCCTTTAAATTTTGATAGGTCATTAGGGCCACACCTCCTCGCTCATAGGCTAGAGTCCTACACACACATACAACTCACGTCAGACTGCATCCAAAGGCATAAATGCCAAAATAATATGACAGCCAATCAAAACAGCAACAATCACAGATGTCAGCGAATATATATGGAAAGCTCATCGCTCAATCCATTCCAGAATATTTACATAAAATAACATAACAGGGGCCAGAAGAAAGCCACAATCATGTATGTGTGTTGCTAAAACATATAGAATAAATTGAGAATACTATCCTTGTAGATGCATATCGCAAAGTAAGCTATGATCGCTGTAATCTCACAACTAGAAACATCACACATGTATAATATCCACCAGGCGCCATCCTCGCCAAGTAAAATCTCACCCGAACCCATATCCAGGAAACCCCCTGAATGACTGCTACATCACATAAGGTGATGATAAACTAAAAACAGCAGAAATGATAAGTATCAAAAATTATATAGGGAGGGCTTATCATTCAGTCCGTGCCTGAAGTTTACACAAAATTACAACAGGGGCCAAGAAAAACCACAAGCAGAAATGGACGTTGCACAAAACATATATAAAACATATAAAAATAGACTAGCTATAAGGACACATAAGTCCTATTAGTGTGACCCCTAAGATGTAATAACTAAACCAAAACTATAGGCAAACCAAGTGAAGTTAGTGTGCCACTATTAATTTACAGCCTCTTATAAAACAAGGGCTATAGAATGGAGGGCCCCTATTATTGGGACATATCACAAAGTGATCAAATTGAACTTTCACAAAAAAAGCCCATTGCAACTCCAGACTCAAAGGTAGTGAACCATCATAGAAACATAGATCTCACAATAAAAGCCATCACCATGTAATAAATAAACCAAAAGTAAGAAAATCCACCCGATCACTCTTCACTATACAGACAGCCTCGTATAACTACAAAAAACTAATAAATGATAAAATTTAAAATTAAAATACAACTACCGCCTACTAGGCTTGATGTTGGTCAACATGTCACCACACCCCAGGGCATATGTAAGCATAGGGACAGGGACCTAGAAGAGAGAGGAGATATACCAAAAAGGCAATTAATTCAGTCGATACTAGCTCTGGTGAGAGTACAGAGCCTGAGAGCTCCATGGACCCTGAAGTCCCTACTTTTTCAGGAATAACGACTAGGTCCAGAGGATCTAGTAACCAACAGCAATGGGACAACACACAAGAAGATTTCTCCTCACGACCACCATTGGCGCCTTATTCAACTCCAGCAAATAATTTTTTAGGACGAGAATGGGGGGGGCATGTCCCGCCACCCTCCGATCAGGAGAAGATAGAGAACAATGTATTCAATATCAGTCCTAGAGAACTGAATGCTGCTGAGATGTCATTACTTAACAAAGGACTGTTATTTGTACCTACCACCAGGATGAACACTTTCAACACGTATATAGATATCCAACGATTTGGCAGACTAGTGCGCCTGAAAGAACACTTCAGAAGTGCAAGTGGCACTAGTCAGGATTTTAGAACAGCAGGCTCATTCGACCCTGCATCCAACAATGCCTCACTCACCACCTATACTAGTTATCTCACAAGGTTAACTCAAGAACCTATGAGCAACAGAAAACAGTATGATAATTTATCTAAAGAGGAAAGACAAGCCCTCAAGTCTCTAAGGGACGTGATATGCCCTGCTGATAAAGGTGGGGCGGTCGTGGTGATGGATGAGCAAGATTACAAACAAGAGATCACTTGTCAACTTGCTGATTAAGTGACTTACATTGTGTTGAAGAATGATCCGACTGTGACACTAAAACGTGAGATCAATAGTAAGATATCTCAATGGAAACAGGAAGAATTAATTGCTGACCATGAAGCTCGGTTTTTACAGAGGGATTTTCCTATAACTTCTATCATTTATACGCTGCCAAAAAAGGTGTCCTCCAGGAAGACCTATCGTCTCAGCTCGTGGATCTCTCCTCCAACCCTTGGCCATGTTTGTAGACCATTTCCTTCAACCTCTGGTTAAACGAATGAGATCGTATATACAGGACTCAACATCATTCATTCAACAAATTACCTGTTTGGAAAACATCCAAGAGACGGACCTAGTGGTCACTATGGACGTCTCGAGTTTATATACAGTAATTCCCCATAAAGCAGGAGTAGCGTCAGTGGCCAATGGCCTGAGACACATGCCGTATATTGGCCCACCAGAACATGTTTTGATTGATCTTCTTACTATCTGTTTGGAAAGAAATTACTTCCGCTTTGATGACAAATTCTACCTCCAAATTGCAGGTACAGCGATGGGGTCCAATGTCGCCCCATCGCTGGCGAATTTATTCATGGCTTGGTATGAAACTCTATGAATGAAGGTGTATGAGAATACGTCTATAAAGTTCTATTGTAGATATATAGACGACCTGTGTTTGATCTGGCAGGACGGCGTGACGTCATTTGAGCAATGGGTCAACACATTGAATACACTAGATAGTACCATCAGGTTCCAATATGTGGTCAATGCTAACACAGTGGACTATTTGGATGTGAGGGTGTTTAAAACCAAGGGTTCACTTGGCACTATACTCTTCAGGAAGAGCACCGACAGAAATACTATCCTCCATGCGAAGAGTTGTCATCAACCATCCCTTATTAGTAACATACCTAAGGCTCAATATCAAAGGGTAGTACGGGATAACACGGACCCAGAATTGTGCCATATCCAACTAGCTGAGATGACAGAAAGATGTGTGCAACGGGGGTACAGCAGAAGAGAACTCGTGACTATGTGTGACCAGGCGGTCCAGGATGAAACCAAAATGAGTTAAGTTAAACAAAATAATAAGGAACAACTTACCTTTGTAACGACCTACTCCCCTGACCAATATCGGATTATGAGAGCAATCAAGGACGAATGGAAGCTAATAGAATCTGATAGTACACTGCCATTCACACAGTATGAGAGACCACGCTTAGCTTACAGTAGAGGCAGAAGCCTGAGGGACTCTCTAATGAAAAAGGATTTAACACCATTGTCTGACAAACAATTATGGCTGAGGAAGAAGAATGGATGCTTTAAATGCCTAAGTTGCGTTACTTGTAATAGTATGCACACAGGGAACACTTTCCAACATCCAGAAAGGAGGAAGAAATATAAGATAATTTTTTCCTGACATGCACTACTACTTACATCATATATCTCCTCAATTGTCCTTGTGGGATGTTTTATATTGGAAAGACGACCGATGATGCCAGGACAAGGATGGCCAACCACCGGTCCAGCATAAGATCTGCCCTAAAGAGTGGGAAATCCGATCAACCGGTGGCCCGACATTTTCTCGAGAAGGGACACACAGTGACTGATCTAAGATTCCGCTTAATTGACCATGTGCCAAGTCTAAGACGAGGTCGAAATAGGGCAAGGATATTGCTCCAGAAAGAGGCCCGTTGGATCCATGAGCTGGGGACTTTGGCACCTAGAGGCCTGAATGTACACTCAGGCTGGCAAGCATTCCTGGGATGAATGACCTTGATGACATGAGTTGGTCATTTTTCAGATGAGAGTCCAACTGATTCATGTTATGATGAGAGTACATGATCCCATTATATACCTGTATACTATCCCTTTTATGCATCTGTCTCTATTTGACTTTGGGTGTTTGGGTATCAACTCAATCCCTATGAAATGGGTCTTTTGTTTTGTTCATACATTTGTGGTTCGATGTAATAATAAGGAACCCGTGTTATAATGTTGCAAGGATAGGCATATATGTTTTTAAATTGTACTTGTTACATTTATATTTTAATTAATTTTGATACACACTGTGCACTCTAATACACTATATATATAGCACATAGTTCAATGCCTGATCTGACGACCCTGTCCCTATGCTTACATATGCCCTGGGGTGTGGTGACATGTTGACCAAACTTCAAGCCTAGTAGATGGTAGTTACATTTTAATTTTTTGTAGTTATACGAGGCTGTCTGTATAGTGAACAGTGATCGGGTGGATTTTGTTACTTTTGGTTTATTTATTACATGGTGATGGCCTTTATTGTGAGATCTATGTTTCTATGATGGTTCACTCCCTTTGAGTCTGGAGTTGCAATGGGCGATTTTTGTGAAAGTTCAATTTGATCACTTTGTGATATGTCCCAATAATAGGGGCCCTCCATTCTATAGCCCTTGTTTTATAAGAGGCGGTAAATTAATAGTGGCACACTAACTTCACTTGGTTTGCCTATAGTTTTGGTTTAGTTATTACATCTTAGGGGTCACACTAATAGGACTTATGTGTCCTTATAGCTAGTCTATTTTTATATGTTTTATATATGTTTTGTGCAACGTCCATTTCTGCTTGTGGTTTTTCTTGGCCCCTGTTGTCGTTTTGTGTAAACTTCAGGCACGGACTGAATGATAAGCCCTCCCTATATAATTTTTGATACTTATGATTTCTGCTGTTTTTAGTTTATCATCACCTTTATGCAATGTAGCGGTCATCCAGGGGGTTTCCTGGATATTGGTTTGGGGTGAGATTTTACTTGGCGAGGATGGCGTCTGGTGGATATTATACATGTGTGATGTTTCAATGTTGTGAGATTACAGCGATCATAGCTTACTTTGCGATATGCATCTACAAGGATAGTATTCTCAGTTTATTCTATATGTTTTAGCAACACACATACATGATTGTGGCTTTCTTCTGGCCCCTGTTGTTATGTTATTTTATGTAAATATTCTGGAATGGATTGAGCGATGAGCTTTCCATATATATTCGCTGACATCTGTGATTGTTGCTGTTTTGATTGGCTGTCATATTATTTTGGCATTTATACCTTTGGATGCAGTCTGACGTGAGTTGTATGTGTGTGTAGGGCTCCAGCCTATGAGCGAGGAGGTGTGGCCCTAATTACCTATCAAAATTTAAAGGGGGTGTGCCCCTGACTCGCAGTGACGACCCGGTAAGACATACATGATTTTGAGTTTTTTATACGCACAGTTAGTGCGATTCACACTAGTGGCATATTGATGCCAGAGTTATCTTGATGTCATGCCCGGAGTAAGTGTGTTTATTGCAATATGGACCGATTTCAAATATGACACGCAAGGGGAGTGACTACATTGTGTATTTACAAGCGTATCCGTGGCAACACACTTTAACCATACAGATGAGATGGGCGGTAGGATCTGTCGCCTACGTAATGAATGCAGGTTTGGGAATGTTCCATTCATCTACAGCTGGGGCATGTTGTGGCTTGGGATGTTAACAGATGGGTAGGATGAGTGCTTATATACAACTATTCACATGTTTTCGATTAGATTGATATTATAACACAAAATAAGATGGCTATTTTCCACATGTACACACAAATGTTTATATATATATATATATATATATATTTATATGAAGAGTTTTGAGCTTACAGAATGGTTTAGTATTTTAGTTTTGCACACGATCTCCTGTGATTGGAGTTTGATCTGGGGGAGGGAACTGTAGGCCTTTATAAGTTTGTTCAATTGCACTTTGTGTTTGTCAGAAGAAGGGACGCTAGAGGTCCCGAAACGTCACTTATTACATTTTTCACCTTTTATGTCAAAAGACCAGTGAGTGCTTTGTTTTGCTTGCTGTTATATATATACAGTATATACATACACATCACATTCAAAATTGTTCATCTGTTCGTTTATCAAGTGAGTGTGGTATGTTTGTAAATGTAGAAAAGGATTTCAGGAGTCGCAGGTGAGGTCAGTTCAAAAAAGCATTTATTCAGATAAAACAAGTCACAGGATGGTAATAGCAGCCCTCCAGTGATACAAGCTTACGCGTTTCGGCTACATGCCGTAATCATAGCTCATACACTCCCTTCTTACTCTGGGCTTTAAAAAGGGGGTAAAAACATATTATTGGTTGAAAGGCTGTGACCAGGTTAACTACTTCCTTCCCGGTTTACCAGACATCAAGTACACAAACCCATTAGCCGGTGTAATGAATAAAGAAAACTCTGTCATTCTGTGACTAAATTCTAATGTAAAATACAAAACTTTTGCATTCAGTGAACCAAGTAATGTTACTGATGTTACTGTGTGTTGTACTTGTTTAAGGGGGACACTATTCAGAGCACTATCTTAATGATTACTTCAAGATTCCTAGATTTATACTTGTCAGTAATCTGGTTAAGGATTTTAAATTCTTACTTGATTTTAAATATCAAAGCCACAAAAATGCTTGTGAAGCTTACTACAGCTAAATAGCTGACCATCTTGCTTTTATTTTATTCGTATTTTGTTTGTCTCCTAACATTAAGTGTCACTGAGAATACCCCCATCTACAATCAACAAAGCCAGTCTATTCTACAATTCTGTTTATAATTTAATATGATATTAGGGTTACTTACTAGTTACTCCTTCTTTCCCTTATCAAAGAAACCATATTATGTTAATGTGCTATATGACTAAATTACATATCCACGATCATGGTTCATTTAAATACACTTAATAACTCTCAAATCTTAAATTGTCAGACTGACTGAGTCACAGATTTTATGAATGTTGATTGGAAAATTACTTTAATGCTTGTTTCCAATATTGATGCATACTATACTAAATCCAATGATTAATGAGGTCATAGGCCGAATTTAGGCCTGTTGGAAACCTTGTTTTTAATTTGAAGATCCAAAATATCTCCTTTTTGGCAAGCACAGACTCCCTGTCCCCCCCTCTTCGCCCCGCATCTATAGTCTCAATGATAGTCCATTTAAAATAAGTATTATCTGTATTATGGAACAATTTAAAATGTTGGACGAGGGGGGTAGTCAGAAGACCCGCCTTAATATCCAGTAAATGCTCCCTAATGCGAGCTCGTACCTCCCGTGTGGTCATGCCCACATATTGTAGATTGCATGCCACACAGCCCGCTAGGTAAATTACAAAAATGTTTCTGCAATTCATGCATTTATCATGTTTGTACTCGGTACCAGTTACACTGCATCTAAATCCATTGCCTGTCAATAGGTGTTCACATGCTTTGCATGTAGAATTGTGACACCTGAAGACACCTTTGCAACTAAGCCAAGAGCTTGTTTGTTCTCTCCGTTTACTTTTTAATTGTGTAGGCTCCAGAAGGTATGTTTGTGTTTTGTGGTAAGTTGAATTTTACCCCTGATTTTTTTTTGATTATTTACTATAGATCTATATACAAATGCCACTGTCTTGGTCCTAAATGTAGAGCTCCTAAATATTCTTACTGCCTTCTAATTTTAAACACATCTGTTAACCCCTGGATTACATTTAATCTATTCTACGACATTCCATTTTTTCCTTTGAGAGCAACATCATATTATATTTATATTTCAGAACAAAATAAATTTAATATCTGTGTGTATTTGTACTAAAAATATCTGAGTTCACAATATTTTTTTCATGTAGTGGAAAAAAGACCTACATTTTATATTTTCTTCCACTGGCTGCAAAGGTTGCTGATGAGCTTGCATGCTGCTAGTTTTAATATTGCTATTGTTTACCCAAAACTGTGTTTAACTCTAACAAAATGTTAAGCACATAGTCACAGTCATCTCCAGAAAAGCAATACACTAATGGCTTGTCAGTAAATATGTCCTATGAGCCCATCTTGGTCTGCACAGATGTGTATTGCTGTCTTAGAACTGACATTGACTATGTGTTTAACTCTTTTGCAAGAGGCTAACGCACTTCTGTGCAAGCACTAGTGCAATAATAAAATGCCCTAGCAAACTGTCACATTTATGTCCCTTTAAATAGGGTTTTCTATTTTGCATTAATAGTTTAACATGATTTGTTTTTGTTGTACATAATAAAATTGTATGGTCATTGGATTTAAATGAAGATTGTTTTTTTGTTGTAGCTTCCATTACAACAAATATTGCAATTGGTGTATGTATTTGTGTATCTCCATAAAAGGAAAAATTTAATTACCTTAAGCTTTAATGTTTTACATCTAATATTTATTTTTAGTTGTCCTAAATAATAATATTTTTTTTTCACTTTTTTTTGGGGGGGTGGGGGTGGCACTTCAGGTTTTTGTGCTGGTGGATAGATATTTTTAAGAATTCTGCAAATTCTGAGTTGTGCTATTGCTGTGAGTGTTTGTTCAGCAAGATAGTAGTAGTTTCTAAGGTGAGTTTTTTTTTATATAAGATCTTGTCTCATTTATTATGGAGAGAAGGCTGGTGGCAAACACACAGGAGTAGCTGATACCTGTTAAGATTAAACTAAAAAACGCAGCCCACTTTTTAAATTTACACTAGTATTCTCCTAGAATCATTTTCCTAAAAAGTAGTTTTCAGGACATGATTAAAAAATTACATTCATATCACAAATATCTCTATGTAATTGTAATGTTAATTGAAATAAAATTTATAAACATAACTCATTTGTTTAAAGAATGCAGTTTATGGCAGATCAGCAAAAACAGGGAATTACCAACTCACTTTTGGGGGTATATTTACTAAGCAGCAGATGTTGCTTTTTTCCGCGCGAGCCTTACAGAAAGAAGAGTTAAGAAGCACCGCTGCCCCTTAACTCGTCCGCGACCCTTTAGGGATGATTGTGCAGGGGGCGGCATTACACAATGCGAATGTGCAGGGGGCAGCATTGCACAAGAATTTCTTGTGAAATGCTTGTGTAATGTTAAATACCGATAGCGTATGCTGTTGGCATTTAGCGATGCAGGGCAGACATGATTTGCTGTAACGAATCATATCCGCCCGGGGTTTGATAAATCTACCCCATTTTTTGAATAAGTTACTATATTGCATTAAACACAGTTTAAAGGCATTTGAAATTCCAAATTCTTATTTTATGATTCAGTTACAGCATACAATTTTAAGCAACTTTCTAATCTACTTTTATTATCACATTTGCTTCATTTTCTTAGCATCCTTTGTTGAAGGAGCAGAAATACGCTTCTGCGAACTATCTTATCTGTAAGCCAATGACAAGAGGCATTTATGTGAAATCTGAGTCATAAAAAAAAAAGTTTTGGTCTCATGTCCCTTTAAAGGGACATGAAACCCAAAAATTTTCTTTCATGATTTTAGGTAGAACATACAACTTTAAAAAACTTGACAGTTTACTTCTATTATCAAATTTGCTTCATTCTCTTGGTATAATTTGTTGAAGGAGCAGCAATGCACTATTGGTTTCTAACTGAACACATGGGTGAGCCAATGACAATCGGTATATATATGCAGCCACCAATCAGCTGCTAGAACCTAGGTTCTTTGCTACTCCTGAGCTTTCCTAGATAAACCTTTCAACAAAGGATATCAAGAGAAGGAAGTAAATTAAATAATAGAAGTAAATTGGAAGGTTGTTTAAAATGGCATTCTCTATCTGAATCATGAATGTCGTCTTATGAGCTTACTGTCCCTTTAACTAGTACTTTACAATTAAAAGTGTGTCTCTTATTGAATCAGATTTGTCATATTTTAGCACTGATATGTATCTTCTGCTGTATACAGGCCCGGACTGGCCATAGGGCATACCGGGCATTTGCCCTGTGGGCCACCGGTAACCTTGACCCCGCCCACCATTACCGCACAGCTGTCAATCAATTATATTCCCCAAATCAGCCGCACACTGACTCACTGTCCGGCGGTGAATGACTGAGTCTAGAGCACCTGTGACCTGACTGACCAATCACTACACTGATGCTGCGTGTGTGTCAGGCTGTCAGTTACAGTGCGTGCTAGGAAGGAATTTAGGAAAGATGCCGGGCCGCGGTGGGCCTGTCCCGATCCAATAGTGACCATGATGACTCTCTCTGACACATCACCTGGCCACCTGCTGAGTCTATTCTGAGTCCTCACTGTCTGGTCAGACCGCCATGGACCATGACGGTCTGACCAGGCAGTGAGGACTCAGAGCAGACTCAGCAGGTGGCCAGGTGAGGTCAGAGAGGGAGGACCTTTTTTTGGTAGTAGGCCCGGCTGTCCAATGTACTCCTCTGCTGCTGTGGACTGCAGCCATATGGGGATAAGGTCGGATTCATTACATCATCATCATGTGCGGTGCCACCATGCCTGCGCAGTGCGCCGCCACACAATCTATCCTTCTATTTGTTGGTTTGCTGGGTGGGGTGGGCCACCACGGCCCGCGGTCTGCGGGCGGGCGGGAAGGAAGATTAGAAAGCTAGCAACTTGCTTGAAGGCGCAACGACTCTGACTCTACCTGCCCGGACTCCGGATTGACTGTGTCCTGTGAGAGACAGACACGGACAGACCGGTGAGTCAGTGACCCAGCAGGTAAAAAAAAAAAGTTTACTGTGAGTTGGTTAAAATTTTATTGCTGAGGTTCTTCTGTCTCACAATCAAAATCACAACAGTATGCAACTATGCATGGTGGTGCGTGTGCAGCACGGTGCATTTTATGAACTGTAGGCTTGAGGAGTTTGCCAGCCAAAACATTCAGCCATCCCTAGACATGAGACCAAACAAAATTGTCCCAGAAAAATAGGAACCATTGGCAGGCATGAAAACATAAGTTTTTTTTTTGTCATATTTGGGACAAACTGTGTCTTGTGTTTCTTAGTTCAGTTTTCTTTTTTTATACAAACCACATTTGTCCCCAGCTTATTTAAGGTTCCAGTATAAAGGGTGGTGGCTGCAATATAAGCTATACACACTAATGCTTTAACAGAAAAGTCGAAAATAGTGGAAAATACATTTTGGTATCCTTGTATGACTGACACTTCTTACTATAGTTTAATAAAAATATTTTTTTTCAGTGAAATTTAAACCATAGTGTTATTGTTGAGATGTTAGTTATAGGCAATCTTTTGGGACAATATTTTATTTGTTTACAGAAAAAGACATGTCACATCATGCTGGTTACAATCTGGTGTTTAAATAATTTACAGACCTCAACCTTAGAAAGTCTGAAAAATGTTCTGTCACAGATTTCATGGTGGAAATGTGAAAAGTCAACAATAAAACAAAAGTAATTTATGGGGAACAAAATAATGACTTTAAATGAAAAAGACAGTTTCTTGCCACATGAAAAATAACTTAATAATTTACAGGATTGCTCTACCTTGTAAATGATTTATGATACCATGCAACTGAATTTAAGTTTTACCTGACCAGTTTACATGTCTCTAGCGAAATGTGAGGCCTATTGTCAGTGACTTGACCCCACATTTCCAATTACTCGTTTCTTAACCAATAAACACACAACACCTTATTGGGAGAGAAAAGGCCGCAGCTTATTTATTAACAAACCAAATAAATTAACATTATTAGCTTAACTTTTTACAACATAATTTTACCACACCTCAGTGCTTGCTCTTACTTTACTATAAGCCCCCACCCCTTCCAGGGCGGGGCGTATCCTCACTTCCTTTCTTACACCTCAATAAATACCAGCCATACTCTATTAGGCGTAAGCCTCAATAGGACATAGCAAGCACTTCCGCCATTGCTGCGACAATCCACCGACTTGAATCTCGAGGGAGGGCGGCCGGGACACACCTCCTACCGTGCTGCTCCTGTAAGGACACCTGTGACCTCACTTCCTGACCCAGGGCAATATATATCTCTTCAACCCCACCCACCTTGGAATGTTCCACTCCTAGGGAAGTGGGGTCACAGGTGCCCTTCTTTAATTCTTTCATACGGGCCTTTTCTTGACCCCACATTTCCAATTACTCGTTTCTTAACCAATAAACACACAACACCTTATTGGGAGAGAAAAGGCTGCAGCTTATTTATTAACAAACCAAATAAATTAACATTATTAACTTAACTTTTTACAACATCATTTTACCACACCTCAGTGCTTGCTCTTACTTTACTATAAGCCCCCACCCCTTCCAGGGCGGGGCGTATCCTCACTTCCTTTCTTACACCTCAATAAATACCAGCCATACTCTATTAAGCGTAAGCCTCAATAGGACATAGCAAGCACTTCCGCCACAACTTGCTCCCTAGCGAGTACCGCCACCTAAAGCTAAGGCCTTTTCAATCCCCTCCCGTAGTGTGAAATTAAACAAATGCAGCCCCACTTCATTAAGGTGCACTCCGTCCTTCAGGTAAAAGCACCTACCTGACTCTCCTTCAAATTCTACATGGCGTAAGCCAACCCCTCCCAGTTTCCTTACATACCCAGTGATTGTCCTATTAACCTTCCGTCTGGAAGCCTCCAACTTTTTGATGTCCCATGCCGCTTTCCATGTCACTCTACTCTCAATCTCCGACCACACCAACACCCCCCCCACCCCCGGAAACAATTGTACAAGCCTATCCAGACCCCTCTTTATGTCCTCGATCAACTCTTTTTGTGGCATGAACCCTAGATCATTTCCTCCTGCGTGCAAAACTAACACATTTGGAGGGGAGAAAAGCCTAGCATATTCAACCACCGTACCCACTACCTGTTCCCATTTCATTCCCCGTATTCCAAACCATTTCATTACTAAACGATCCCTCCTGAAACCCAGTTGAATCCCATCTGGCTTCACCGCTGCCGCCTTCCTTGCCCAGAACACATAGGAGTGCCCTACAATCTAACACCTTCTTGAATCTGCCAAATAAATCAAAACATGTTAGGAGCTCACCTTACAACACCAAACCCGGCCTCACGTACCCCTTGAATCTTTCAGATCTCCATCTTCCGAGCCTCCTAATAACCGCCGCCTCTAACCCCAAGTTCGCCGCCTCAGTCGCCGCCCCTATCCTAAATGAATGTGATCCGAAATCTGCGCCGCCCATTCCCATTATCCCCAATGCCTTCCTCATGATAGCTACAAACTGAAACCGTGACAAAGAAGACCCGTCCTCATGCACTAGCAACGGGCCTACTCTGTGCCTGGCCACCCCAAAGTATTCTCTCACCGTTCCCACTGGGCAACACTCACCACCAATCTCCCTTGATACAACCGTGGCTCCCCTACCCTCTTGGTCCGTCTTAGACCTCCTCACCCACAACTCTACCACCCCGTCCTCTAACGCAACCTCCTGCTTCCCCATGCCACTCTTGTCCTGTCGGTTCTTGCCCACCAATTCCGACACCCGAAACGCCCCAAAAACGCCAATACAAACGCTGTTTTAAACAACAATTCTTCGTACCTTGAAGAACATACCCTATGTAAGCTCGCCACGAGACCTTGCAGAATTGCGAATGTAACCGGTCTACGCCGATCCGTCCGCGTCCCTCCCCTGCACATACCCTGGACCGCCATCCGGGCCACAAAAACTTTTTTCAGATCCTCTTTTCCCATTAATTGGAAAAGAAATGCCATCACTGCCATTCTCTTACGCACCTTGGAAGGCGACAGCCCTTTCCCACGAGCCTAACCAGTCCAGCCACACTGTTAAGCAGCTCATCCTATTCTCATGCAGCTGCTCATTCACCAACCTCTGTTCCCACACCTTCCACACTCGGGCGTAAGCCCGCCATGTATTAGGTGTTAGCACTCCGCTTACCAAGCTCAACATTCCTGGCAACCCAGTTGCCACAGATCCTCGGGGCATACGACACCTTCTTGCTCCGCCTCTGGGGCCACCTCTCGGAACCTGTCCCACTGAAATCGTGACAAAGCATCAGCGATAACATTCAACCGCCCCGGGACATGTACCGCCCTGAAAGAGATGTTGCACCTGAAACACTCCAAAACAAACACTCTTAGAAGCCTTATCACCGCCGGCGAATTCGCCGTCAGGCAGTTGATTGCCCACACCACGCCCTGGTTGTCTGAATGGAAACAAGCGAACCCTGGTCTGGTGTCTTCTCGCATATGACACTGGCCAGGATGCAAAAGGCCTGCGACCAGTTGCCAAAAGTCTTTGGCAACTTACGCCATCGCTTCTTACATTCCTCCTCCTCCTCCTTACTCTTCTCCTTCTCGTCTTCCTTGACCTCCAAGACATGGTCTAGAGGCAAGAGAGAGAATATCTCTACAAATTCCCGTTTCCCAATCTTCTCCCTTAGCTCACTTGTCAAATGGATCCCTAGCGGACCTACCGAACAAGGTCTCCTAAGAGCTCCTTCTGGCACTCGTACCACCTCGCCCCCGCTTGCCACTGGGACCTCTGTCCCGCTCCCCGCACTCGCCTGCGGCCCACCCATGGCGCTGCTACCGAAGCCCTCCCCCCCCCCGGTCTTTCTAATGACGCTAACAAACTTTTCAAACCCGCGACCATCGCCTCCCTCTCTCCAGTCACTGCCTCATTCATTCCGGGTGCCCCACCAGCCATCTCACCTGCAGGCTGCTGCACCGTCTCCGGTCCCTCCACTCATACTGGCCTCGCCTCTTCCCTGCGGCTTCCTTCCTCTCGTCCTCTGCTATTTTCCAGCCTCCTCCGTACAGCTTCCCTCCTGGCAGGTGATCTCCCCCTGCCGTATCTGCTCCGGTCACGGCTCCTATCCATCCGCGCCCACGTGGGTGATGCCGGTGGTCCTCCTCCCCGCGTCCTCCTCAGCGGTGACCTGGACCTCCTGCGTCCACCTGTGATCACCGTCCTGTCCGGAAGGGCGTCCCTCCTCCCCGATCTGTCGCTTTCACCTGCTGCCTGTAATGGGGACATAGCAATGATTTCCCTCCCCATTGAGTTTCCCCTAATCACTGACCCCCCCCTGTGAGTCCCTGCCCCCCTCCACTCCGTTGAGGAGACAATAACTGTAAGATCTGCGCCAAGGCGGACAGATCTCCTACCTGACCTGCCGTCCTCGGTCCTGCTGACGTTCCTTCTAGGGGATCCTCCTCTTCCTCGCCAAAGTCGCCGCTGGCGTTGAGCTCAAGCGGTGGCTCCGTATGCCGCTCCTGTAGTGCTGAAGTCTCACTGCCACTGGCGTTTAAAGCCTCCTCACCCCTACTTTCTTCCCTAACCAATCCTGAAACATATAAACAGTATTAAGACAGCCCCAAAATTAGGTTAAACCCCCCCACACACACCCCTTCCTCCTTATATAGTCTCTTCCTTTTTTTTCACCATAATTAATTCTCTGCCAACGTGGACCAAATTATGTTATTAATGCACTAGTAAACCTGTGCACTGGGAAAGAATGCACTAAATCTTGGTTAGGGCAAACATGCTTATACTTACATTCCCAGCCGGGAACCTGACTAGGGAGGCCCAGAGAAAATGAGTTCAGCCTAGAAGCTAACTGGAATAAATCATTCTGCCCTTTTCATCTTTTTTTTTCAAACATTCCATATTAAACGCAATCATGGCGTACCACTATATCAAACCCCTGTGCCAGCCCTATCCGCAGTCTTCCCTGCCTACACTACCCAGTCCGCTACACCCCAAGCCCTCTACTATTCCTAATGTGCCACCGCCACTTTATCTACAGTGGGGTGCACTCCTAAGGCCTACCCCCTTCTACAAATAAGCTAAATACCCGTGGGCTCTCCCGCCGCCTCAGGCCATCTTTCTGGCCCTCCCCTTGTTTTCCCGCCCTTAGCCCAATCCTGTTTCCTTCCTACCCCGGCCGCCCGAAACTAAAAACCCTGCCGTTAGCCCTTTCTGAGCCACCCACCCCTTCTGCTCTTTTTCCCCTTCTGGGCCAATTACCCCTTTTTTCCCATTACCGATAACCCCCCCTCCCCTTGTTCAATCTTCGATAGCCCAGCTTGGAAGCCCCCATCTCTGCGATAATTCAGCTGCCTTACCTGCCTCTGCGCCGCTCCTCCTGGTCCTCGCTGTTCTCCCGCGTCCTCTGCTGGCGCCCGGCTCCACGCACTGACGTACCTCCGTGACGTCAGACGCCGGCGCCGTTCTAGGCCGCGCCTCGGCCACCGCTCCCGTTCTGCGACCTCTGCTGCCTTCGGACCTCGTCCTCTGCTCCTCCGGACCTCCTGGCTGGCTCCTCTCTCGACCGGACTTCCTCGTGCTGACTCCAGGGCTCAACCGCTCCAGTGGCCTCGACCTCCTGGCCGGCCGTCCTCCGCTCCGTTCCGCTGCTCCATCCGTCGAAACTGCCGTGGCCGCCTCACCAGTCGTCGTCAACTGCTGCCGGACCCATGCCTCACCGTTCCTCCTCGCCGCTGACAGCAACTGCTCCAGTAATGCGTCCATCTCAGGTAAGCCGGTGCACCACACACACCTCCTACCGTGCTGCTCCTGTAAGGACACCTGTGACCTCACTTCCTGACCCAGGGCAATATATATCTCTTCAACTCCACCCACCTTGGAATGTTCCACTCCTAGGGAAGTCGGGTCACAGGTGCCCTTCTTTAATTCTTTTCTGTATTCAACTTCCTAACCAGTGTAAAGTAATGCTTGGCTTATATTTTTTCCTACTTTTGATTTACAATATACATTATATATAATGTGTTTGATTCTGGCTGATCATTACCAAACAGATGTTCCCTGAATAGAAAATACTGTCTATTAAAATAAATTAATGAAAAATAAATAAATATATATATATATTGCAGGCCGGGCCGGCTCAATGTTATGGTGAGGTTGTGTGAATGTTGGCAATTTTAAATGTTTTTCTTTGTGGCCTTGCCCTTTTGTGGCTCCGCCCTCACCCATGGCTGGTATTTTTTGAGGAAAAGGTGGCAACCCTATTAGCACTGCAGGCTGGGACAGCCCAATGTTATTGTTGCGGTTGTATGAGTTTTGGGGGGGGGGGGGGGGAGTGGGCCTCTTTGCCCTAAAATGCCCGGGCCTCTTTTTGGTCCCAGTCCGGCCCTGGCTGTATAGATAAAAATATAGAAAAAATATTTGCAAAATTGTGTATAATTTTCATGTGCAGGACTTAAATATAAAGTTTTTATTATACACTTGTTTATAAATTCATATTTTTACACCTCATATAATACATTCTATATATTCCAATGTACAGTCAAACTTTTTAATAGAAAAGTTACAAAATCTGTAATCATGCTTTTTATAGAGATGATTTTATGTTTGCTGCACATACCCTGTAAGGGGATTTCTATGGTTAAAGACTGAAAGAACAAAGTATGAGATGATGTATATCTCATTTGCATATATTACCCAGAGTTCTTTGGTGGATTGGTAATGTATACAGAATTCTTCTGGAGAAAAGCAAGCAGGGATACTTGCCTAGAAAAATGGGTTGTGTTGGGTGACGCTCTGGTGGGAGCTAGAAAATCAGATGTATAGAAAAGAATATTTAATTCATATGAAATACGTAAAACCAAAGAAGTGTATATGACAAATAAAATAATTGTCAGAATATGCGTAAAAAAAATTTTTGGGCCACAACTATAAAACAAATTTGATTTAAGAAAATACATACACAGTACACATAAAAACAAGCTGCAGTTTAAAATGTAATCGAACACGATTAATAAGTGAAATTATACCATAACTCTGTGACTCAAAACCGTTATAATTAAAGTGTTTAGGTCGGTATATTCTATTTTAGTAATTCTATATTAGCGTTTCATACATAGGCAGCTCACTAGGATAGAAATAAAAAACAGAGGACTGATTTAAATCTAATCTCAGCCACTTCTAGTGCTTAGATACTTTGCTTGACACTTGAATAAGGTTAATATAAATTAATAAAATACAATGTTGCTAATAGACAGAGTGGGTGACAAACGCTTTATACGATGTATATAATTCCTTTAGGACAATCAGAAAGCCTTCTCTGCTGAATCGCAGTATATGTAATTATACTCCCAAGTGGTAAAAGAGTCTAGGTGGATAAGTAGCTGACCGGTCAGTAATTCATTGTTAGTTTCACAACTTGATAGCTTTACCGGACCTCCGTAGTGGTATGTGGTGTAGCGCCAAAATGCAGTCACACTTAGTCAGACTTACCTGCTGTGGATCTCCTTGCTGTGGGTTTTCAGCATTTTCCCAGCTTCTTCCTATAGCCAATTGGATGGTCATAAAAGGATTTGGCTCCAAATTTAAAAAAAACGGGTGTGATAGTATCACTGTGTTTGTGCTGGAACTTTTCGGGGGTGGGGGGGTATGTGTGCAGCACTGCACACTCAATTTAGCAATGGTGCTGCAGAAAAAGTTTGGATCACATTGGTGGCAGGGACGGAATGGAAGAAGCAGGAGACGGGGTTGACACTGTCAAATAGTAATCTGTTCGGTAGGTTCAAAAGCTTTATTTATACATAATACATAGTGCCAGCCCAGTGCTTATTCTAAAGCACAACAGTATATGACAGTGTCCACGCAGTTAACATGGGGTTAAGTATCTGCTGCTGTTTGGCAGCTGTAAACTAGCTACATCTCTGCCCTTAGTGTAGCCGTAACACTATTGCACCGTAACACAAGGAGGTTTAATTTACAGCTGTCTAGTATGGGGGCTGCTGAGGTGTCAGTTTACAAAGTCCGGTACCTGCAATAAATGGGAGACTGTGATCTAAATCTGACACAAGCTGCTCAACGTTAAACTATGGACCTGTGTTAACGCAAAGAACAGTACACATAAAAAACGGAGTGCAGTTCATTGCGAGTGACTGGTTTCTTTATTTACTGGCTAAATAGATAAAATTTGCAAGAGGAGGCGTCCTCATTTGTAATGGGTCCCTTGTGCTGATAAGGAATAGCTGTACTGAAAACAAGTGTGCAGGGCTATACTTTAGTTAAAATATATATGTTAAATTAAACCTCATCTTGACAGGAATATTACAATTATAATGATATTATACATTTTGAATAAGTTAAACTGTAAACTGGACATATTTATTTATAAATGTGTTTACTACTATTTTAAAGTCACACTTCAAAGTATCCCTACTAGTATATGAAGTTGTTTATTGTATGCTTGTGAAAAAATGTTTTTGAATGGTAATCAGTAAGCAGCCAGAAATGAATAGGTATTTTTAAATAAGGTAACCCTGCAAATATAAGTGGGAATTGTGAAAAAGCTAGGCTTATGATATATGTATGTATATATATGTATGTATATATATGTGTGTGTGTGTGTGTCGGGTGTATTTTGGCCTTGGCGAACAAGGCTTTTGCCTAGGAAGGCAAATTGGGGGTGGGCAGCACTTTTTGAGTCTCAGTACGCAGACACTCACTACACATACATACACACACACTGCACTACACATGCATACTGCACTACACACACACTTAAAATATACACTCACAAACAAATACACACGCACTTGAACATTAATATTTACTTTAGGAATTTCATGAAAAATGAAGTCACATTACATCCTTACAAAAAATATTAAAAGAAAAAAGTTTATAATACTGTTATACAAAACAGATTTTTTTTCTCTCTGGCAGTTGAATGTCAGTAGTGGTGATGTAGATGTATCTGTATATTTTCTACTCTATCCACTGCTCTCTTTTGGGTCCTTCTGCACTTAATAATATCAAAATGCATGCTGAGTACTTAAATCTTCCAACCACAGGCATACTGCTGTGAAAATCATACACATGGAACCCAGTGCATCACATACGCAAATACTGAATTCGTATCCTCAAAACCAGACTCCAGCTATCCTCCACCAATATACTGGACAATCTGTGATGGGCACAATGATAGTTGTCTTAGACAATGTCCCACCATAGCACTACCTTAGCCCCAATGTTAATCCCATTACTAATCAGTAATTTTACCCCTTGGCTGCCAGTAAAATACTACTGAATGATTTGACCTCTTTAGCTGCCAGTAAGTCTGCCCCTCGCTACTTTCTGCTCCATACTGTAGTGCATATAGGCATGTTTTGTTTTTGTTTTTTGCACAAGCACTTGTTAATTTACAATTTTTAATTCTTATTAAAATTATTTAAAGGACCAGTCAACACATTAGATTTGCATAATCAACAAATGCAAGATAACAAGACAATGCAATAGCACTTAGTCTGAACATCAAATGAGTAGTAGATTTTGTTATAACAGATTTCAAAGTTATGTATATTTCCACTCCCCTTGTACCATGTGATAGCAATCAGCCAATCACAAATGCATATACGTATAGTCTGTGAATTCTTGCACATGCTCAGTAGGATCTGGTGGCTCAAAAATTGTTAATATAAAAGACTGTGCACATTTTTTTAATGGAAGTAAATTGGAAAGTTGTTTAAAATGACATGCTGTATCTGAATCATGAAAATTTAATTTAACCTGAGTGTCCCTTTAAGGAAAAAATTGTCTCTTTATATTGCAATTATAAACATGGTGGGGAAGGGGGGTATGAGGTGGGAGGGGCAAGGAGGTGGGAGGGGAAATAGGGTAGAGGAAGTAGTTAGGTGGAGCAAAGAGGAGATGGGGGGCCCTGCCACACGCCCTGGTTGATCTCAGTCCGCCCCTGACTATGTATTCTTATTGAGTAATCCTACTGAACAACAAGTTTTCCTTCTACGTGTTTCAGCAGTTTAATGCCTTTATCAAGATGGCTTGTTGTTTGTTCAGTGCTTATATTTATACCTCCTTTAATTGAAGGTGCAGTGTGCAAATCTTAAAGGCACAGTGTTCATTTTAGTTAGGGGTTGTCTCCATCAGGCTATGGGATTTCTCTGCCTAGTAGTTTAGTTTATCTACATTATGTGGGTAAGTCTATCACCTCAGATTATAAACTCATACAAATTTTGTACCTAACATCATATGTGGTCCCTCTTTCATACGAGCATAATTTTCATACCGTTAACAGATCCCTAAACATTAGCATACAATTAGTTGTGTTGGTTGTATATATTTTTGAGTTTACGTACATGCTCATATGAATAAGTATACTTTATAACTTGAAAAAAGGTTTACCTAAACGGTTATGTTTAAAATTTAGAAGAAGAAAAAATATATAAATAGTTTTTTTTTTTTAATTAAAAAATTAGAGTGAAACAAGGAATTCCAAAATAAAACAAAAAATAATTCCTCACTTGAGTTTTTTTTTTGTTTAGAAAAAAAAAATGATTCTCCTTTACTCTTGTGTGTGTATTGACAATTAATTAAAGGGGTTTAAATCTAGCCCAGCATTAAGGCCTCCTGGTGTCAATGTGCCAAAGTTAAATATAAGTTCTGCTTCAGTGCGTAATAGGTGTTGTGTAATATTTCCTCCTCTCTTCAGTTTTACTTTTTTCACACCCCAGTAGAGCAGACCCTCTGTTTTTTGACCATGGCTCTCTTTGAAATGCTTTGAGAGGAGATGGTCCTCAAACCCCCATTCTATATTCAACAGATGTTGCCTGATTCTGTCCAGTAGGGGACGCCCTGTTTGACCTAAGTACTGCTTTTTACTACTGGATTCTACTACCTTGTACCTTGAACTTGCATGCCTTACACCTATGGCAAGGATTTAACCCTTCTAATTTGTTCCCTTCTACACCTCTGTTAAATTTTCCATCTTTTTTCTTATATTCACTCGGGGGCTAATATGGTTTTGAGGGTTTTTGTTCTCCTATCAATGATTTTAGGTCTATCCTCTATGATTTCGTTCAATATGGGATCTTTTTGGACTAGATGCCAATGTTTATATAATATTTTCTTTATTAGTTTGAAATCTGAACTCTATTGTGTAATAAAAGCTGTCTCATAATTCTGATTCTTCTCTTTCTATTTTATACACTTTTGAGGGTTTGTAAGATTTTTTTCTTTCCAATGTTTTTGCACTTATCATTGCTTCTTTCACAAGTTCCTCATTGTAACCCCTCTCTATAAACCTGTCTTTGAGTATTTTAGCTTGTTCTTTATAGTCTCCTATGTCTGAACAGTTCTTCCTTCCTTAATCTCATAAATTGCCCTTTGGGTACATTGATTTTCCATTGTTCATGGTGACAGCTGTCAAAGTGTATGTAATTGTTAGTCTACTTGTTTAAAAAAGGTCTTAGTTTTAATGAAATTGTCTTATTTCAATAGATACATCAAGGAAATTAATATTCTGTTTACTGTATTCATAAGTGAACATTAAGCCCCATTTATTATGATTAAAGTCCTCCGTAAACATTTTTAGGAGTTCTTCACCTCCATGCCATATAATGAACAGATTATCAATATATATTTTGAAGAGTACGAGGTTTGCGCCCCACTGCGTGCCTGTAATATGGGCTTGCTCGAATCTCCCCATAAACAGATTAGCATAGCTGGGCGCAAACCTCGTACCCATAGCAGTCCCTTTAATTTTGATAAAGAATTCCCCATTAAAACTTAAATAGTTAATTTTCTTAGTATATAATCAATACATTGCAAAATTAAATCTGCTTGGACAGTGGGAGTATTATCATCTTTATGTAGATAGAATTTAGTTGATTCCAGACCCAGTGAGTGTACATTATTGTATAGTGCGTTCACATCACACGTGACTAATAGCATGTTTTGTTTTCTTGCCATGATATACCCTCTAATGTATTTAAAAATTGTGTTGAGTCTTTTAGGTATGTAGGTAAGGTTATGACGTATTGTTGCAGAAATGTGTCCACATACTGGGATAGGTTTGAAGTCAAGGAATTGATACCCAAAATAATAGGTCTGCGTGGTGGTTTATTTAAAGATTTGTGGATTTTAGTGTGGTGATAGGGTGTGTTATCCTTAGGAAATGCATTTTTTTCTCATTTATTATTTTTTGTTTGGCATTGAAAAGTAGTTTATCTAAATTATTGCTATATTCTCTAATGGGGTTGTGTTTTAATCTTCTATATGTGTCTGCATCGTTAAGAAGACGATACGCTTCATCTAGGTAATTCGTTGTGTTTAAGATTACGAGACCCCCTCCTTTGTCTGCTGCCTTAATAATGATATCTGGAATATTTTTTAACTCCTTTAACATAGTGTTTTCCTTTCTTGTTCGGTTCGGTCTCTGTCTATGCTTGTAATTTTGCTTCTGTAAATCTTCTTGAACTGACTTTTCAAATAGTTCAAGATATTTGCCCCTTTTCTTGAGTGGGATAAAATGTTGATTTGAATTTTAAATTGGTTATAGTAGTCATTATCTGGTCTAGGGATGTCTAATGTGCGTTCAATCGGATTTCTCAGAAAGTACCTTTTTAGTGTCAGTTTTCTGACATACTGGTTTACGTTGATCATAGTATTGAATCTGTTGATTTTAAACGTGGGGGCAAAGAACAGGCCATTGCTTAGAACTTTTTCTTGCTTTTGATTAAGGGTAGTGTTACTTAGATTAAAAATTCCACCTGTGTTAACTATTTTCACATTTTTGTCCCTTGCCTGTCTTCCTCTTCCTCTCTTTCCTCTTATCTTCTTTTTCCTTTTTGAAACCAGCTCTTTTCCCTTGGGGTCTCTGGTTTTTGCCAGATGTCCCCTCTCCTGGGGGATATAACTCTTAAAAAAAGGGGAGAGTAAATGTTGTCTTCTCTTATTTCTTCCAACACAGTGTATTTATTCTGTAGGGGAATAGATTGTGGTTCTCTAAACTTTCTATTTGTAGGGTGGTGTGTGTGTTGGGAATTGTATCTCCATCTGTTATTTGAGTTTGGTCCGTACCAATCTCTGTTATAGGTGTTTCTCATTTTATAGTTACTATTGTGATTACCATTATAATGTGGTGTTTCTTGGCCTCTCCACTGATGTCCGGAGTAGTTTTGACTCCTTCTATATATTCTGTTGTCAAAACTATTTCTATGGTCCTGTTCCCTGTGTTGGTTATATCTGTAATAGTTATTACCTTTATACTCTGGGGCCGTTCTGTGTTCCCCTCTCTTATGTGGAGTCTGGTAATTTGTTATAGTCAGAGTTTCTCCATTCTGGATATGTTTGGTTTTGATTTGTGTTATTTGAAATTTTATTACATTTTTATTTGTGGCTCTTTTATGAAACAGAGGATTGCAATATCATGCTTCTATCTCTGCCATAACTTAAATATTTCTTGTGTGTGTGTATGTGTATATCTTTATGTATGTGTGCAGAGTTTGTAACCATAGTATAAAAGTATTGAACTCCACTACCTCAGCGGTTGTTTAACGCAATCTTAGGCCTAGATTTGGAGTTTGGCGGTAGATGGGCTGTTAACGCTCCGCGGGCTTTTTTCTGGCCGCACCATAAAATTAACTCTGGTATCGAGAGTTCAAACAAATGCTGCGTTAGGCTCCAAAAAAGGAGCGTAGGGCATTTTTACCGCAAATGCAACTCTCGATACCAGAGTTGCTTACGGACGCGGCCAGCCTCAAAAACGTGCTCGTGCACGATTCTCCCATAGGAAACAATGGGGCTGTTTGAGCTGAAAAAAAACCTAACACCTGTAAAAAAGCAGCGTTCAGCTCCTAACGCAGCCCCATTGTTTCCTATGGGGAAACACTTCCTACGTCTGCACCTAACACTCTAACATGAACCCCGAGTCTAAACACCCCTAACCTTACACTTATTAACCCCTAATCTGCCGCCCCCGCTATCGCTGACCCCTGCATTATATTATTAACCCCTAATCTGCCGCTCCGTAAACCGCCGCAACTTACATTATAGCTATGTACCCCTAATCTGCTGCCCCTAACACCGCCGACCCCTATATTATATTTATTAACCCCTAATCTGCCGCCCACAACGTCGCCGACACCTGCCTACACTTATTAACCCCTAATCTGCCGAGCGGACCGCACCCACCGCTACTATAATAAAGTTATTAACCCCTAACCCGCCTCACTAACCCTATCATAAATAGTATTAACCCCTAATCTGCCCTCCCTAACATCGCCGACACCTAACTTCAATTATTAACCCCTAATCTGCCGTCCGGAGCTCACCGCTATTCTAATAAATGTATTAACCCCTAAAGCTAAGTCTAACCCTAACACTAACACCCCCCTAAATTAAATATAATTTTAATCTAACGAAATTAATTAACTCTTATTAAATAAATTATTCCTATTTAAAGCTAAATACTTACCTGTAAAATAAATCCTAATATAGCTACAATATAAATTATAATTATATTATAGCTATTTTAGGATTAATATTTATTTTACAGGCAACTTTGTAATTATTTTAACCAGGTACAATAGCTATTAAATAGTTAAGAACTATTTAATAGTTACCTAGTTAAAATAATAACAAATTTACCTGTAAAATAAATCCTAACCTAAGTTATAATTAAACCTAACACTACCCTATCAATAAATTAATTAAATAAAATACCTACAATTACCTACAATTAACCTAACACTACACTATCAATAAATAAATTAAATACAATTGCTACAAATAACTACAATTACATAAACTAGCTAAAGTACAAAAAATAAAAAAGAACTAAGTTACAAAAAATAAAAAAATATTTACAAACATAAGAAAAATATTACAACAATTTTAAACTAATTACACCTACTCTAAGCCCCCTAATAAAATAACAAAGACCCCCAAAATAACAAAATGCCCTACCCTATTCTAAATTAATAAATTTAAAAGCTCTTTTACCTTACCAGCCCTGAACAGGGCCCTTTGCGGGGCATGCCCCAAGAAAATCAGCTCTTTTGCCTGTAAAAAAAAACATACAATACCCCCCCCCCAACATTACAACCCACCACCCACATACCCCTAATCTAACCCAAACCCCCCTTAAATAAACCTAACACTAAGCCCCTGAAGATCTTCCTACCTTGTCTTCACCATCCAGGTATCACCGATCCGTCCTGGCTCCAAAATCTTCATTCAACCCAAGCGGGGGTTGGCGATCCATCATCCGGTGGCTGAAGAGGTCCAGAAGAGGCTCCAAAGTCTTCCTCCTATCCGCCAAGAAGAGGACATCCGGACCGGCAAACATCTTCTCCAAGCGGCATCTTCGATCTTCTTGCCTCCGGTGAGGAGCGGGTCCATGTTGAAGCAGGCGACGCGGATCCATCCTCTTCTTCCGTTGTCTCCCGACGAATGACGGTTCCTTTAAGGGACGTCATCCAAGATGGCGTCCCTTGAATTCCGATTGGCTGATAGGATTCTATCAGCCAATCGGAATTAAGGTAGGAAAATTCTGATTGGCTGATGGAATCAGCCAATCAGAATCAAGTTCAATCCTATTGGCTGATCCAATCAGCCAATCAGATTGTGCTCGCATTCTATTGGCTGATCGGAACAGCCAATAGAATGCGAGCTCAATCTGATTGGCTGATTGGATCAGCCAATCGGATTGAACTTGATTCTGATTGGCTGATTCCATCAGCCAATCAGAATATTCCTACCTTAATTCCGATTGGCTGATAGAATCCTATCAGCCAATCGGAATTCAAGGGACGCCATCTTGGATGACGTCCCTTAAAGGAACCGTCATTCGTCGGGAGACAACGGAAGAAGAGGATGGATCCGCGTCGCCTGCTTCAACATGGACCCGCTCCGCACCGGATGCAAGAAGATCGAAGATGCCGCTTGGAGAAGATGTTTGCCGGTCCGGATGTCCTCTTCTTGCCGGACAGGAGGAAGACTTTGGAGCCTCTTCTGGACCTCTTCAGCCACCGGATGATGGATCGCCAACCCCCGCTTGGGTTGGATGAAGATTTTGGAGCCAGGACGGATCGGTGATACCTGGATGGTGAAGACAAGGTAGGAAGATCTTCAGGGGCTTAGTGTTAGGTTTATTTAAGGGGGGTTTGGGTTAGATTAGGGGTATGTGGGTGGTGGGTTGTAATGTTGGGGGGGGGGTATTGTATGTTTTTTTTTACAGGCAAAAGAGCTGATTTTCTTGGGGCATGCCCCGCAAAGGGCCCTGTTCAGGGCTGGTAAGGTAAAAGAGCTTTTAAATTTATTAATTTAGAATAGGGTAGGGCATTTTGTTATTTTGGGGGTCTTTGTTATTTTATTAGGGGGCTTAGAGTAGGTGTAATTAGTTTAAAATTGTTGTAATATTTTTCTTATGTTTGTAAATATTTTTTTTATTTTTTGTAACTTAGTTCTTTTTTATTTTTTGTACTTTAGCTAGTTTATGTAATTGTAGTTATTTGTAGCAATTGTATTTAATTTATTTATTGATAGTGTAGTGTTAGGTTAATTGTAGGTAATTGTAGGTATTTTATTTAATTAATTTATTGATAGGGTAGTGTTAGGTTTAATTATAACTTAGGTTAGGATTTATTTTACAGGTAAATTTGTTATTATTTTAACTAGGTAACTATTAAATAGTTCTTAACTATTTAATAGCTATTGTACCTGGTTAAAAAAATTACAAAGTTGCCTGTAAAATAAATATTAATCCTAAAATAGCTATAATATAATTATAATTTATATTGTAGCTATATTAGGATTTATTTTACAGGTAAGTATTTAGCTTTAAATAGGAATAATTTATTTAATAAGAGTTAATTAATTTCGTTAGATGTAAATTATATTTAACTTAGGGGGGTGTTAGTGTTAGGGTTAGACTTAGCTTTAGGGGTTAATACATTTATTAGAATAGCGGTGAGCTCCGGTCGGCAGATTAGGGGTTAATAATTGAAGTTAGGTGTCGGCGATGTTAGGGAGGGCAGATTAGGGGTTAATACTATTTATGATAGGGTTAGTGAGGCGGGTTAGGGGTTAATAACTTTATTATAGTAGCGGTGCGGTCCGCTCGGCAGATTAGGGGTTAATAAGTGTAGGCAGGTGTCGGCGACGTTGAGGGGGGCAGATTAGGGGTTAATAAATATAATATAGGGGTCGGCGGTGTTAGGGGCAGCAGATTAGGGGTACATAAGGATAACGTAGGTGGCGGCGCTTTGCGGTCGGCAGATTAGGGGTTAATTATTGTAAGTAGCTGGCGGCGACGTTGTGGGGGGCAGGTTAGGGGTTAATAAATGTAATACAGGGGTCGGCGGGGTTAGGGGCAGCAGATTAGGGGTACATAAGTATAACGTAGGTGGCGGTCGGCAGATTAGGGGTTAAAAATCTTTAATCGAGTGGCGGCGATGTGGGGGGACCTCGGTTTAGGGGTACATAGGTAGTTTATGGGTGTTAGTGTACTTTAGGGTACAGTAGTTAAGAGCTTTATGAACCGGCGTTAGCCCAGAAAGCTCTTAACTCCTGCTATTTTCAGGCGGCTGGAGTTTTGTCGTTAGAGCTCTAACGCTCACTTCAGAAACGACTCTAAATACCGGCGTTAGAAAGATCCCATTGAAAAGATAGGATACGCAATCGACGTAAGGGGATCTGCGGTATGGAAAAGTCACGGCTGAAAAGTGAGCGTTAGACCCTTTAATCACTGACTCCAAATACCGGCGGCAGCCTAAAACCAGCGTTAGGAGCCTCTAACGCTGGTTTTCACGGCTACCGCCGAACTCTAAATCTAGGCCTTAGTTTAATGCTCAAATGTCAGCCAGCATGAGTTTTTCAGCTCTCTCCAATAGAAATCTATTATGTGATGGATTTAGCTCTCCCACAAAATCTGACATGCAGATGTTCTGTCACTATAGTTTGTGATTATGCAGTGCTTTTATTCACTACATTTTTCTGGTAAGACTATGGGGCGTATTTATCATTGTGCAGGCGGACATGATCCACTGTAGCGGATCATGTCTGCTGCTCATCGATAAATGCTGACAGCATATGCTGTTGGCATTTATCATTGCACAAGCATTTCTCGTGAAATGCTTGTGCAATGCCTCCCCCTGCACATTCGCGGCCAATCAACCGCTAGCAGGGGGTGTCAATCAGCCTGATCGTATCTGATTGGGGTGATTGCTGTCCACTGCCTCAGTGGTGGCGGATGAGTTAAGGAGCAGCGGTCTTAAAAGGGGAACCTGAAACAACGGGGGTAAGATTGCAGCATCCACTGCTTAAAAATTTACCCCTATGTCTTTTGGCGTAATCAAGATTAAAGGGACAGTATACTGTAAAATAGTTTTTCCCTTAATGTGTTTGCAATTGCTTTTTTTACCAACTGCAGAGTAAAAAATGTATGAAAATTAGCTTTTTAAGGTGTATTTGTGCATATTAAAGCTCTGATTTTGTGTTTGGAAGCCACAACCTAATAAAATGGGTTGAGCTTGTAGGTATAATCAGATCTCATTACTGTATCACATTGTGCACATATACCTGCTTTTTTATCTTATATCTGTCCTTAAAACAATCACCAGTACTTTGAGAGAACAATGGAAAATCAACATTGTATTACCTTATCTCTGCTATATCCGACTGGGAGTGTAATTTCTTCTGCTGGCTGTGTTTACAAAGCTTATCTATAGCTGGTACGCGCGGCCACAAACTTTCAGAATAGGTGGGGATACCACATGCTAAATTAACTATTTCAAATGCCAATATAAGGGTAAAGGAGCTACTTGTAAACAATTTAATACACTCCAGCAGGTAAAGTGGATCATTGGGAACAAATTAAAGGGGAGAAAAATTTTGAGTAAACTGTCCCTTTAAATATGGCTATACACTTGAGTCACACTTGCGCTGTTTTTTCCCCTCTTCTTTTATACATTTTTAATTTTATGATAAAATAATGGTATCTATTTATATATTTTTGTAAAAAATATTTAAAAAGTATAGCATTTAAGACGCGCACAGACAAAAAAAATTGCTTCGGACATCTTTAATTTCTTCTGATATTAGTTCATGGGTTAATTCTGTTCTGCTGATTTTTTTACAACATTTTAACAGAAATGTATTTACCTCTTATTTGATGACAGCAGAGGTTCAGGGTCAGGATTGTCTAAAACAAAATTGAGGTTTATATACTTTTTGGCTGAATCAATCAACTAACAAGAGTATTGCTGGGTCACTATTGAGTATTGCAAAACTGTAACCTTGAAAGCATTCCTACCTTCAAAAAGACTTTCCTGTGTGTAGAATAGACTTTGCCAGCATTTGAGTAAAGTTTTCAACCATATGAACAAATAAACTATAGCTTTGGCTCATTCATTTATTGGTGAAAAGGGTCACTCATTTTTGCTTTTTAAAGAAATAAAAAGAATACAACTACATGTGTGTGTTTGTTTTTTTTGGCATTGGTCTGAATCTGATCGTGTCTAGTATTTAAGAATTATTTTTTAATTTTTTATAACTTTATAAATAAGTGTTGGAACAATTCTCTTTTTATGTTTGTAACAAGTAGCTCCAAGTCATATTTTAAAAACTAAAAATGATCTGTGGTAGAATACTTTCAATGTTTTTTTAGTCCATAATAACGTTTCAGTCTAAGTCCAAATTAGAACATTTAATAATATCTTTTTATATAAAGTAGTAAAGCATCAATGTTAATATTAATATTAGTTAAGCTATTATTGAATCCCTAAAGAACTGTAAATAATGCGTCGTATTAGTCCAAATGGAAAGAGAATGTTTTCCTGTACGAAATGCAATAAATACATTGTGACACTTTATTATTGTCTACGTGCAAACAGTAAATAGATAACTATTCAACAGCTATAATTATTTAAATACAGAAATACTTCTTTTCTAAAGAGACTGTGTGGTAGATTAGGTCATAGCATAACAGAATATTTATTTTTTGGCGGATATTTTTTCTTTCTTTGGAAAGTATGGTAAGGTCAGCCAAATCTTTATTATCTTTCATATATCATTTCAGCTTTTACAATTCAGCACAATTTAAGTAGCTAATTAGAATTTCTAAAAATTGGAAAAAGTTTTTAATTGTTCCATGTAAGCTTAAAGGGACATTATACACTCATTTTTTCTTTGCATAAATGTTTTGTAGATGATCTATTTATATAGCCCATAAAGTTTTTTTTTTTTTTTTGTTTTTTTTTAAATGTATAGCTTTGCTTATTTTTAAATAACGTAGCACTGATTTTCAGACTCCTAACCAAGCCCCAAAGTTTTATGAGAATACCGTCAGCTTGCTCCTGTTTGTGTAAAGGGTCTTTTCATATGCAAAAGAAGGGGGGGGGGAGTGTCTTTCCAACTGCCTTTTCAACAGAGCTAAACCGAGAGCTTTTAAGTAAGTTTTTAAACAGTTTTATACTGGATTTTTATATCAGTATCTGTGTGCATCTTATTCTTTATAGTAGTGTCTATTACATGCAGTTATATGAAAATTGGTGTATACGGTCCCTTTAAATATAAACCCAACATAGACATTACTTTTCCTTATCATGTCCCTAGGAATCAGTGTAACACTTGTGAACCAAAATAATTGACCCCCCTAATTTGATGCTATGTTAGTTCATAAAATAAAATAGACACTGCCGCTTTATTGGGTTATAAAAGGCTGCAGCTTGTTTATTTAACAAATATAACACATGGATAACGTCATAAATAACAGTCAAATTAGCTAACACTCAATTTCTCTAATCTCTCCAACCTAATCTCAAACCCCCCTTTTTTTTTTACCTCTCCTGTCTCCATAGGAGGTACCCAACTGCCTTCCATCCTTCAAAAGGCAAGCACCCCGCCAAAGCTGTGACAAATACACAAAGCTCACAAATAAACTAGGGAAGGGTGGTTTAGCTTCTTACCGTCAGGTCCGGATGTGAAGAGGGCCAGGACTTCCTGTCCCGCTAAATGATCACTTTTAACAAGCCCTCCCACTGACCTATCCCTCCCCCACCTTCCAATTCGCTTGCCCTTCTATGGGGTCAAATGCACCTCCCAAATATACATTTTTCCAGGGCTAACATTAAAGGGACCCACAGTCCTAGTAATTACATTCTGCTGTCTTGCTATAGAATAAGCAAATTCTGTAACCTAGGTTTTTAAAATGCTGCAAATTGTCTCAACCAGCTATTAATTTGAAGCATTTTGCAGAAAACCTGTTAAAGAATAAATGCAAGAGGTGGTTACATTTCTAAGACTGAATATCCCTCAATGTTTTAGTGGGTGGTAAATCCAACATGTTGATAATTGTTTAATCCTCTGTTATTTATCAGCACTGTTTATCAGACTCTAAAGCAATCCAAAAAAAAAAAGCATTTACAAAGTTCAAGTTGACAACAAACAGGACTGAAATAACAATTGATTGGAATAGGTTCAGGGTGCCTCAGTGTCATATTTTCTTAGAGATTGCTGTATTTACTAGCATATATTTTCAGTTGTTTAATCTACTATTATCCCTAGTCCAAAAGATTATCCGCTACTCAAAATTGCTTCAAGGGACGTGAAACCACACATTTTTCTTTCCAGATTCGAATAGAGCATACATTGCCAACATCTGTGCAAGTTACGTATATTATCACTTTTGCATCTGAATCGGGAAGGAAACATTTTGGGTGTCATGTCCCTTTAATCAATTGATTTGGGACATTGTCAGTGCTTGCCACCCTGAAATATATCTTACACTGTTGCAATCTCCCTTCACTTCTGTACCCTACAGCCACCTCTGCTTATTTCTTTATCTCTCGGACAATTCATTTCTTGTGTTTTCTAGAGGATAAAAAAGGTCTCTCTGCTATGTCAGCTTATTGCTTGGCTCTGCAAGCCTATGTCTTTGGCACATGAAGACTGACTTGTCTTAACTCTCTTCACCACATCCAGCAGGGCCTTTATAAGACAATTATTTCAGTTTCAGAGGTCTGTGGCGAGTTACACATATCGGGGCCGATTTATTAAGCTGCATAAAAGTGAAGAAGCAACGGTCTAAGACCGCTGCTTCCTTACTCAGCCGCCACCTCTAAGCAATCCAATTGGGATGATTGACACCACCTGCTAGCGGCTGATTGGCCGCGATTGTGCAGGGGGCAGTATTGCACAAGCATTTGCTGTCGGCATTAAGCGATGTCAGGCGGACATGATCCTCTACAGCTGCGAATGTGCAGGAGGCAGTATTGCACAAGCATATGCTGTCAGCATTTAGCGATGTGCGGCGGACATGATCCGCTACGGGAAATCATGTCTGCCCAGCTTTTAATACATCTACCCCAATGAATCTACAGCCAAAAAATAATTGATAAACTCTGCTAGAGACTGTATGCCAAATTTTGCCAGTTTTATTGTGAATATTGGACAATGTCAAATTTATATATTTGTAATAGTATTTCTAATGCTTTCTTTAAATGTAATATTCGAATAATGCAAAATTCGAATTCGAAAAATTCAAATTTATATATTAGTTATAGTATTTCTATAATGCTTTATTTAAATGTAATATTCGAATTATGCAATATTTGAATTAGAAAAATTCAAATTTATATGTTTGTAATAGTTTTCTAATGCTTTCTTTAAATGTAATAGTCGAATTATGCAATTTTCGATCAAAATAGAAACATTCAAATTGATATATTTGTATCTATTATGTATCAATTTACTAGATTCCCTACCACATAAACTATTGAACTTCTGAATAGTATTTGTTAAATAGAATGTTAAATTCGAAATTTTGAATGTGGACATTCAATCTAATTATAAACATTCAAATTTGAAAGTGACATTCGAAAACTATAAATAGCATTCAATTATGAATTTTTAGGAATATTCATTCGTTTCAACATTCGGATTTGTAATTCGAATTTGGGTAATAACATTCATTCTAACATTTGAATTCGGAAATGTACACATTCACCCATCCCTACTTTGGAACCTGCCAAGATCCACATGTAAATCAAACAAATCAACTTTAGGAGTGGAGACAAATGATAACACTTTATTTAGAACAGCCAATTCATCACTAGTCAATATTTGTGTGCTGAGGTTATAGACTTTTGTTTGACCTTCTTGGGCATACCTTTCTTTTTTCCTCCTCCCCCTCCTGCAGTGTCTCCTTCTGTACCTTGGGGTAAAGGGGGCTTTTGTGCTGATCTAGTGGTGACACCAGTGCCTGTTTGTGTATCATTTGGAATAACATTTTCAGTTTCAGATGAATCCCCACCACTACTATCCACAGAAGTAAAATAGATGCGTCTAGTCCTATTAATAGGTCGTCTAGAGTTAAGGGGTAAAAAATTATCATTCCCATATAACCAACAATAGACCCTTTTATCTCTGTAATCATTCTTAACAGTGGTGTATTTTTTGCTTTTAAAGGCCAATAGCTCTTGTTTATATTTACTGATCTGCATCGATAATTTAGTAGCCCAATCAGTGCCAGAATCCTCCAATAGAACCCCCAAAAGATTTTCCTTCACTGAGGCAATTTAATTTTTCACTGTTTGTCTAGTCACCTCCTCAATCACTAGTAACATAAAGTCATGAGAGCATTTGTTTAAAATGCCACACCATCGCCTACAAAACTCCAAATTTGTTCTACCAAGTGTAGGTATATTTTTAACCCTAAATCCTTGTGGTATGTATTTTTGTTTATGGTATTTAGACAAATAAATTGCATGTAAATGTATATCAACCACCTTTTTTCAAGATGTATTAATTTCTGAAAAATATTTATAGGGGTCTTACCTTTAGTCTCTTGTAGCTCCTGCAGGTCGGATTCACACCTAATGTGTGCTGCATCCTCCTCTGTGAAGGCAAAATCTTGAATGTCAGCAAATAAATCATCCTTAACAGGTTCATGTGTACCTATAGAGACTCCCATTCCTTCAGACATAGCAGCTGAAAATGTATACAAGAAAAGTCTCACTTATGCTTCCAATAGTAGACATCCAACAATGTAAATTATTATTAGATATATAGAGGGGTGCTTATTCAGAAAAAAACAATACAGCAAAATTCTTGTAGAATGGCACACACAATCAAAAGACAGCACCCTGGTGCACAGCTAAAGAACATCCAACAACTCTTCATGTATCCAGGATCGGCAACTCCCAAGAGGATACAAAAGCAGGCAACACAGGCAGGAAATCCTCAAAAAAAAGCCTTTAATAAGGTAAACAAATTTGGCCCAGAGCCATAACGTTTCAGCTCACACAGGAGCTTTTGTCAAATGGAGGCCAAAGAAGACATAGCGTACTGCACAGTGAAACCTCTTTATATACCCCTACATCACCTGTGAAAACTTATAATTATTACCAACAGCTGTGTGCAACATTGGAGGGAACAGGAAAACAAAACCGCATCTATTTACAGAACGGCTGCGCACTACGATGACGTCCCTCGCACTCGCCGGTGTCGTAATGGTAACCTGTGTATACAACAACAGATGACCGGTACGATTAGTGTAACACAAACGATGCGCAGTACAGCTGATGGATGTAAAGTGCATAAAATGTACAACATGTCAAAGCTACCTACATATACACATCACACTACAGATACATGGGATTCAAACAATATATATATAAAACATTTCCATGTCTATGTAGATATACAGAAATCTGTTTATCTGTGTGTATCATTACTCACCATCCGTTCAATTTCCTCACAATCCATTTCATACATTGTTTGGTATTCCCTTTCATTCTATGATGACATCCTATGAAAATTACAAAAAATAATAAAATAATTAAGCATTTACAAAAATTACATTATTATTTTAATAATATAATTAAATATATATATATGATATTGTGACGGACTCCCCGCTACCCCGACTGGGTCCTTCCTCTGCCTGGAACAAGTGGCTATGTAGCCCAGAAAAGTGATTCTAGCAGGAGCCCACCCAAATAACTAGATAGACTAGCATTCAGGTGAAAATAGATCTGACTTTATTGGAAACACACACACTTTTATACAGACAGCTCATCTTGATAAGACAGGGAGACAATGCCACTGTTTTACCGCCATTCCCGCCCCTCCAGACTGACCAGAGTATTTTGCCCCCCTCCCCTGTCTGCCTTTCCATCATTACAAGACTAAGGATACACTGAATCCTGGTGGGTTCTGATCTATCCAGCCTGTTTGAATAGCACTGTACCATAGTGCGCTCTCTTTGTGAGTACCTACTTATAGAGAGGGTGTTTTTGCGTTTGAATTTAATACTGCACCATTGGAGCGCCTTCTTCCTTTTGTTTTTATGCTTAGACTGTCCATCTGTATATAAGAAGAGTTAACCTTGGTGACCATCTACCTTCAACGACAGCCCGTGGAGGGCGCCTTTGTCCTTTGCTATCATCATTTGGATGGCTACAATTTGCTGACTTTATATTAAATTTTAAATTTACACCTACCTTGTGATTCTTGTGAGGTATTTCAAAAATTCTAAAGTCTAGGACATACCTAAAAATGTTATATCTCAAAACAGGACATGTTAATACAGAAAAAGAAAACTGAATATAAAACAGAACATGTAGTGGATAACACACTAAGGGGTAGATTTAATAAGCAGCGGATGCTGCTTTCTACTCCCAAAGTTTTCGACCCACCGGAAACTTAAGTTAAGAAGCAGTGGTCATAAGACTGCTGCTCCTTAACTTGTCCGCCACCCCGAATAGGCACCACAAATGAGCAGGGGCGTGGCATTGCACAAGCATTTCATAAGAACAATGTGTAAATGGTTGTTTAGGGGTAAAAAAAAAATAAAGCTTAAGTGGTACTTAGGAAATATATTAATTTGAAGAATTACCTAGTACCAAGTAAGTTGAGAAAAATAAAAAAGAAATTAACACAATCAGGATTCATCATTTTTAAAATTGAATGGCACGTACAAGTGCCATCATAAGAGATGTCCTATGTGTAAATATTTTAAATCTCAAAGGTCACAATTCATTTCAAAATCAGCTGGTGAAAGTTTTCATATTAAACAATTCATTTCATGTAAAAGTACTTATGCTATATATCTCCTCAAATGTGGGTGTGGCCTATAGAATGTAGTTTGCACCAAGACGAGGTAATATACATGTTTGAGTGAATATGTGGCTAATATTAAGAAAACATTCCTCAAACATAGTGTTTCTAAGCACTTAAGTGACTTTCATTAGGGTAACCCCAGTAGTTTATCAATAAAGTTATGCAAGTTGTCACAAAAGATAGGTGGGGATCGTGTATTGACGCTTAGCAAAAGAGAAACTTTTTGGATTCATAGATTGGGAACTTTGGTGCCTAGGGGTCTCAATATAGGTAGCAGCCTTTTTATAATTATTGTTGTAATGAATTGTCAGTTATAATAACTATGTTTATGTATGTATTAACATGATTGTGTGCAATCTTTTTTATGAAGATGTTTTATGAATAAAGTATATTGATTTATGTTTTTAACATAATGACCATAATTCTGGGATATATATGGTGTTGCAAGAGTTAACAGGGATCCTCTTGAGAATGCGATCAAGAGAGCTTGGGAAATGCATTGATGTAGTGCCCTGTATTGCATGCTGCCAGCTGCGGTCAGAAGCTTGAGCCAAATTGATCTGAAGTATTAAACAATTTCTCTGGGACTATAAGTAAGAATTTTTATTGTTTAAAATTGATAGATAATCCCTTGACCCCATAATTAGGCACTCTTGTCCTTTACCCCCCCCCCCCCCCCCCCCAATAAAGGCTAAGACACAGCACTTGGGGTTGAAAAGACCGCAGCCGATTTATTTTAAAACATGTAAACAAATAAATAACCTTTTAAACCACTTGAAAATGTATTGGTTACAAAGTAACCAACATCAGTGCTTGCCCCACAGAAGCTCAATAACTCTTTAAACTTTATCAAGTAAACATATTGCTAACCTCTCCTGAACCCACAGGAGGGACCCACATTACTTCCTGAAACTTCTAGACATCAAGCACCCCGCCACAGGCCCGGACACTGTCCGAGCCCTGCCTTTAAAACCCCTTCCTTCAAATTGAAATTGAAGAGCTGCAAACCTACCTCGTTCAGGTGAACCCCATCCCGTAAGAAAAAACATCTTCCCGCTTCCCCCTCAAACTCCACATGTCGTATAGACACCCCCCCCTTTTTGCCTCACAAAGCTACTCAACACCCTGTTAATTTTCCTTCTAGATGTATCCAATCGTTTGCTATCCCAAGCCGCCCTCCAGACCACCCTGGGTTCTAATTCTGACCAAACCACCAGCAGCTGAGGAAATAACTCCCCCAAACGCACTAGATCTTTTTTCATCTTTGACACCAGATCCCTCTGTGCTGTGTACCCAAGATCATTCCGACCCGCATGAATTACTAAAATACCTGGAGGGCGGAACAACCTGGAATAATCTACCACTTGCAAAAGTACTTGGTCCCACTTTAAGCCCCGAACCCCAAACCACCGCATCACCACCTCATCAGTAGGCAAACTCAGTTGGCAACCATCATTCTTCACCGCAGCAGCACGTCGTGCCCAATAGATGTAAGAGTGCCCGACAAACCAACACTCCACCAGACCTAAAACAACAAATATAAATTCTTATAAAAAAAAATACTGGCGAATATATATGACTTAAACCTTCCCGATGACCACCTCCCAATTCCTTGAATCATTTTGTCTCTCCTTCCTAACATTCTCGCTTCGGTAGCCGCGCCAATTCTGAACGAATGAGAACTAAATTCCCCCGCAGGGAAACCTACTAACGTTAATGCCTTCCGGAACACGGCAACAAACTGGAATTTCGACAAAGACGAACCCTCCGCATGTACCAACAACGGGCCATCAACAGTTGGTCTCATTTGCAAGAATTCACTCACGGCCCCAACTGGGCAGCACGGGCCCCCAATAACCCTCAAGCGTATCAAACGGCCTCTACCCATCTTATCAGTCTTTGATCGCCGGAGCCAGATGGCAATCTGTCGCTCCTCTTCAACCACATAACATACTTGGATCCCCCAAAGAACAAGGGGATGTGGGAACGCGCTGTAAAAAACAGCATATGAGAGGTATAAAACTATATAAAGAATGTGAATTACACATGAGTATAATATAAAAAAAGTTTATAAATGTAATACAATTAGCGATGCCGGCATCTGATATAAAGTAAAATAGTACAATTAAAATAGGATAAGAATCAACATAAAATGTGAAACATCAGTGTGTAATGATGTAAGTAGCTAAGAAATAATATGTTGCAAAATAACACAATGTTAAAAATGAAACAGAGTCAATGTTACCGTCCTTTCACAATCAGGCCAGTGATTAAAGTGTCTGATCCAGCTGTTTATATGAATGCAGGTATAACTTGGGTGATTCCCTCTGGGTTGTTTATAAAACAGCGAAAAACTGACAAAATCTTCTGGCTTGTATCCAATGACTGTGAATTAAATTTCAAAGACACATTCACAGCCGTGTTTGCGGGATGTCCCGTGCTGTGAGCTGGTTCCGGTCAGGAGGTCAAAGTGCGGGAGTATGATAAGCAACGACAAACTTTATTTCTTTGTAGTTAAAATGAATCAGACTGCTTATAACAAATGTGGGTCATGGGTGGGAATTACGCATATAGAGTCAATTCATATATTAAAGAGGCTCAATGCACCACACCTACCGCATATGTAAGTCAAGCAGATGTATTGCAGGTAAAGTTTGTAACAGCGTCCATATTACTCAGATTCCAGTGCTGGACAGAAGAGAGTAGATCATGGGTATGATGGTATTTCCAAGAAAAAACAACTCTGTGCATTAGAGTTGGTCTCAACCACCTTACCTACTACTTAATTTCACAAGTAACACAGTACATTGACTTTTTAGATATAGACGTTGACACACTCTGTATACACTACATTGACTTTTTAGATATAGACGTTGACACACCAAAATACTTGGATCCCCCCCCCCCCCCGTCCTTCCTGTTGGGTGCAACTACTTCTGAGACCCAGAAGGCTGCAAAAAAAGCTGAAGGCCGCACGGAACAATGCAATTTTGAACGCATCCGAGCAGACCGAGGGCAAAACCCTCACCACCTTCTGCAGAACAGCAAATATGACAGGCCGCCTTCCGTCCACCCTAGAAGGGCCCCTACACAAACTACGCCCTACCATCCGGACCAAAAATGACTTAATAATATCCTGGAAGCCCAACAGTTGGCACAAAAAGGCCAAGCCCGCTAACCGCCTCCGCACCAATGCCTTAGAGACCAGGGACTCAGCCCACCCCCCCATCCAATCAACCAGCCTGGAACCACTCAACTTCTGAAAAGGAATAACCACCTGCCACCAGAAACAAATGCCAATCCCCCCATACCTGCACGTACGCCTTCCAGGTATTGTTGGCTAACCCTACCCTCACCAAACTCATCAGCCTGGGAATGCCGCCTTCCACAATCCTACTGGACAGCGATCTCCCACCACGGCTGCCTCTGGGGCCAAAGCCCGGAAACGTTCCCACTGCAGATGTGAGAGAGCATCAGCAATGTCATTAGATGCACCAGGGACATGAACAGCCCTAAACCACACATTCAATCTCATACACTCCAGCACAAACAGGCGTAGCAAGAAAACCACCGGCGGGGAAGAGGCGGACAAGTTGTTAATAGACAAAACCACCCCCATGTTATCCGAATGGAAAATAACCTTCCTGTCCCTCAACACTGCCGCCCACAACTTCAAAGACACTAGCAAAGGGAACAGCTCCAAGAACACCAAATTTTTATTTAAACCTGCAACCAACCATGCCTCCGGCCATTCATCCGCGCACCACCTGCCATCCAGATAAGCTCCGAACCCGTGGGAACCGGATGCATCAGTGAAAAGGTTCAACTCTGTCCCCAACACTACTCGCTGAATGAGGGATTTTCCATTGTATTCCTGTAGGAACATGAGCCACATCCTCAAATCCTCCCTGATCTGACTGGTAACACGGATGTGGTGATAAGGCTCCATTGCCCCTGCAGTCGCCAAGGACAACTGTCTGCAAAAATCCCGACCAACCGGAATAATCCGACACGCAAAGTTAAGTTTGCCCACAATTGACTGCAATTCGTGCAACGTCAGCTTATGGCGACCCACAGACATTTGCAAATCCTGCACTAAATCGACCACTTTGTCTATCGGTAAACTACACTGCATTAGATCAGAATCAATCTGGATCCCCAAGAAGCATAGGACTGACATCGGGCCTTCGGACTTCTCTTCTGCTATTGGGATACCGAACTCCCCCGCAACTTGCATAAAGGTTGACATCAGCCTGCGACATACATTAGACTGCGGGGGACCGACGAACAAGAAATCGTCCAAGTAGTGGACCAACGATTTCAAACCCGATAGACGCTTAACCACCCACTCCACAAAGCAACTAAAAGTCTCGAAGTAAGAGCAGGAAATGGAGCATCCCATTGGTAAACAAAGGTCTATGAAAAACTCATCGTCGAAGGTACAACCCAATAGGTGATGGCATTTGGGATGGACCGGCAACAACGGAAGGCAGCTTCCACATCCACCTTCGCAAAACGCCCCAGAGGCGGCTTTCCGGACTAAACTCCCCGCTGAATCGAAAGAAGTGTAGGACACCGCTGCCAACTCTGGGTCAATCCCGTCATTCACGGATGATCCTTTAAGGTAGGACAGATGATGGATCATCCGGAATTGCCCGTGGACTTTTTTGGGCACAACCCCTAGCGGGGAAATCCGCAAGTTGGCCAAGGGCAATTTGGTAAATGGACCCGCCATGCGGCCCAACGCCACCTCCTTTGCTAGTTTCTCCCGAATGATCTCCAGGTGGACTCTAGCCGATTTCAAATTACCAGAAACGCGGGGGCCCTCCCCCAACCGGAACGGTATCCAAAAACCCGAGCTGAAACCGGTAAGCAGCAGTTCAGCCGCTCTGGCTTTACCCTTAACCTTAGCGTATTGCCTTAACCACGGCACCATCTTTTTTATGTTCACTGGTGTCTTGGCTCTGTAAAGCCACTTCTCCTGGGCGTGCCCCCGTCCTTCCTCTCTTAAAGCATTTGGCATAGGAGTGCAATCCTCCACACCCCGAACACTCGTGCTTGTATTTGCATGAGAGACCAAAACGGCATTGACTCTCGTTATACTGGAAGCACAGCCCTTTTCTACCGGGGACAGTGGTACTGGCACCGGTGCCACCGGTAATGGTGCCCCCCCCGACTCGAAAGGACTGTCCCGACCGAAGAGGGGTCATGATCTCGAGCCAGATGACCATATCCCGATCATCCCAACGCATGGCAGGCCGCACAGCAAGCCACTGACGAAACTTCGTCGTAACGCCACCATGCTAACCCGCCATACGTACGGTACGCTGAGGAAATCTCATCATAATAACAAAAGAGAGCTGACCCCTGCTCCGGGAATCTCTCTGTGATGACGCTGGCCAATATGCAAAATGCCCTAGACCAATTGCTTAGAGTTTTCGGCAACCTCCTATACCTCTTTTTCCTCTCCTCCTCTTTTTTCCCCGACTCCCCCTTAAGATCTTCCTTAATGTCTAGAAACTGATCAACCGGGAACAAAGAAAAGATCTCCAAAAACTCACGGTTCCAGATCTTTTCTTTGACTTCTGATGGAGCACAGGTAAGGACGCTGAAAGGCTTCCTCAGAGACCCTGAGGCCCCCAGCAATGCCAACCGTCCCTACAGCAGGGGTCCTGATCACCGGTCCCCCCGGCACCTGGCTACCTTGTGGCTGCGACACTACCTCACCCAGGGCCGGCGGAGCCCACGCACCCCCTGCCTGCTGACTCCCAGAAGCACCATCACTCTTCTCAAAACTCGCAATCAAGTCTTTCAAACCTTGCAATAACACATGATGTTTGTCTAAGCCACCGTCCGTCCCAATAGGCGTCCCCACCCCCGGGACCTCACCTGCTCCACCAGGTGCCGTCCTAGGGCCCGTGACGTGAGCCGTGGCTGCAAATGGAGGCGCCACCAAGTCCTAGCAGTATGGCGGCGCTCGTCTTTGTCAGCCGAATGTCTCCTCCGTGAAGGCGATTTCCTCCTGTTATCGGCACATCGCCTCCGTTCTCTGCTCCTGCCATGAGGTGATCTGTCCAAACGCTCCCATGTGGGCGATGAACGTGAATCAACATTCCTTCTTCTAGGCAGCGGCAAACGAGACCGGCCCCGCCTGTAACCAGCGCCAGCTGACTGCTCCTATCCTCCTGCAATGACAATTCAGATGCTAATGTCACCTGTCTCCCCAATGGGGGGGAGAGGGGGAGGGAGGGAGAGAGGGGAGCGGGGAGGAAGGGAGAGAGGGGCGGATGGGGGGGGCTGCAACCTTTTACCCCCCAATTGCCAAACAATTCCCATTAAAACACAGTAAATATATTAAGCATTAAGTCATTGGCAAACATTTAACACATTTTTTTTTTTTTTTTTTTTAAAACAATAATTTCATATGGGGGAACCTGGAGGGAAACCATTAAAATTAAGGACTAGGAATTAATTCATTTTTTTATCCTGCAGCGCCACCTACAGGGGAAATATATATTCCAGTTTGTGAATAATTTTTTTTTTTTTTTTAAAACACGCTGTATAATGCCTAAAATAAAAATTTTTAGGCATTATACAGCGTGTAATTCATATAAACAGCTGGATCAGACACTTTAATCACTGGCCTGATTGTGAAAGGACAGTAACATTGACTCTGTTTCATTTTTAACATTGTGTTATTTTGCAACATATTATTTCTTAGCTACTTACATCATTACACACTGATGTTTCACATTTTATGTTGATTCTTATCCTATTTTAATTGTACTATTTTACTTTATATCAGATGCCGGCATCGCTAATTGTATTACATTTATAAACTTTTTTTATATTATACTCATGTGTAATTCACATTCTTTATATAGTTTTATACCTCTCATATGCTGTTTTTTACAGCGCGTTCCCACATCCCCTTGTTCTTTGGGGGATCCAAGTATGTTATGTGGTTGAAGAGGAGCGACAGATTGCCATCTGGCTCCGGCGATCAAAGACTGATAAGATGGGTAGAGGCCGTTTGATACGCTTGAGGGTTATTGGGGGCCCATGCTGCCCAGTTGGGGCCGTGAGTGAATTCTTGCAAATGAGACCAACTGTTGATGGCCCGTTGTTGGTACATGCGGAGGGTTCGTCTTTGTCGAAATTCCAGTTTGTTGCCGTGTTCCGGAAGGCATTAACGTTAGTAGGTTTCCCTGCGGGGGAATTTAGTTCTCATTCGTTCAGAATTGGCGCGGCTACCGAAGCGAGAATGTTAGGAAGGAGAGACAAAATGATTCAAGGAATTGGGAGGTGGTCATCGGGAAGGTTTAAGTCATATATATTCGCCAGTATTTTTTTTTATAAGAATTTATATTTGTTGTTTTAGGTCTGGTGGAGTGTTGGTTTGTCGGGCACTCTTACATCTATTGGGCACGACGTGCTGCTGCGGTGAAGAATGATGGTTGCCAACTGAGTTTGCCTACTGATGAGGTGGTGATGCGGTGGTTTGGGGTTCGGGGCTTAAAGTGGGACCAAGTACTTTTGCAAGTGGTAGATTATTCCAGGTTGTTCCGCCCTCCAGGTATTTTAGTAATTCATGCGGGTCGGAATGATCTTGGGTACACAGCACAGAGGGATCTGGTGTCAAAGATGAAAAAAGATCTAGTGCGTTTGGGGGAGTTATTTCCTCAGCTGCTGGTGGTTTGGTCAGAATTAGAACCCAGGGTGGTCTGGAGGGCGGCATGGGATAGCAAACGATTGGATACATCTAGAAGGAAAATTAACAGGGTGTTGAGTAGCTTTGTGAGGCAAAAAGGGGGGGTGTCTATACGACATGTGGAGTTTGAGGGGGAAGCGGGAAGATGTTTTTTCTTACGGGATGGGGTTCACCTGAACGAGGTAGGTTTGCAGCTCTTCAATTTCAATTTGAAGGAAGGGGTTTTAAAGGCAGGGCTCGGACAGTGTCCGGGCCTGTGGCGGGGTGCTTGATGTCTAGAAGTTTCAGGAAGTAATGTGGGTCCCTCCTGTGGGTTCAGGAGAGGTTAGCAATATGTTTACTTGATAAAGTTTAAAGAGTTATTGAGCTTCTGTGGGGCAAGCACTGATGTTGGTTACTTTGTAACCAATACATTTTCAAGTGGTTTAAAAGGTTATTTATTTGTTTACATGTTTTAAAATAAATCGGCTGCGGTCTTTTCAACCCCAAGTGCTGTGTCTTAGCCTTTATTGGGGGGGGGGGGGGGGGGTAAAGGACAAGAGTGCCTAATTATGGGGTCAAGGGATTATCTATCAATTTTAAACAATAAAAATTCTTACTTATAGTCCCAGAGAAATTGTTTAATACTTCAGATCAATTTGGCTCAAGCTTCTGACCGCAGCTGGCAGCATGCAATACAGGGCACTACATCAATGCATTTCCCAAGCTCTCTTGATCGCATTCTCAAGAGGATCCCTGTTAACTCTTGCAACATTCATGATTCAGAGAGGGCATGTAATTTTAAACAACTTTCCAGTTCACTTGTTTCATCAGATTTGCTTTGTTCTCTTGGTATTCTTAGTTCTAAGCCTTTGAAGGCCACCTCTTATCTGAATGCATTTGACACATTTTCAAAGCTAGAGGGTGTTAGTTGATGTATGTCATATAGATAACATTGTGCTAACACCAGTGGAGATACTTATGAGAGGGCACTGATTGGCTAAAATGCAAGTCTGTCAAAAGAACTGAAATAAGGGAGGAGTCTGAGGAGGTTTATATACACAAGGTAATCACAAATGTAAAAAGTATATTAATATAACTGCGTTGGTTATGCAAAACTGGAGAATGGGTAATAAAGGCAGCCCCGGATGTAGAGCATGGAAAGGAGGGGCTTTTGACCCCAGGGCAGGCCGTAGGAAGTAAAGATAGGTGGGTGGTAATAGAGGGCGGTCTTAGAATATTGTAATTAGGGAGAACCAGGAAGAGTAGGTGCCATCTCCCTGTCTGGACCTGTTGTGGAGAAGAGAAGCTACTTACCTGCATGGAGAATCTGGAGGAGCTGATGGCGACGGCCCTCTCTAAGGGGCGTGGTCCGGGCTGGTTGCTGGAGCAGCTGAAGAAGGCCGGTGCCCTTCCAGAGGCGGGTGATGCAGCTGGTCAGGTGAAGAGGCCGGTCCGGCGATCCAAGGCTCCGGAGCGGCTGAGTCCTGAAGCACCTGCACGAAGGTCCCGTGGAGCCCAGAGTGGAGGGCCTCGTAGGTCAGCTGGTCGTCCCAGGAAGGCGGTGGAGAAGAGGAGATCGGAGGCAGATCGAAAGGAGATCGGAGGCAGATCGAATGGAGAGCGGAGCGACGGTGGGCCCCACAACGTCATCGCCGATGGCGGATGGTGACCATTAGGTAGCTGAGTTGAGGAGCCTGTCTGGAGTGCACACGCTGGCGGCATCGGCTGCACAGCATCCGGGTAAGGCTGGCTCCTATGTGGTGGGGGTGGTGCTCCAAAGATGGGTGAGGTGTGTGGCGGTAGCCTGTTGTCTGGGGGGGGGGGCCCTGAATGGCGGGTTAACGGTCATTAGCGCAGGAAGGCTTGGCGGGAGGACGCTGCGGCTATAGGGGGAGCATTGAATAAGTGGCCCCTGTTATTGCTCCGCTCTCCTGCAGCAGGCGCAGTATGTAGAAGTCATGGTTGTTAGCAGGTACTGGGAGGTTTTAGTCTGCATCCCCTTGGACTCGCTTGCCTTTGCCCCTGATCTCCTATCCTTCTAAATTTGGGGGGGGGGGGGCCTTAATGAGGTATTCAAATTTTATTTTAGGCATTATACAGCTTGTTGCCTTAAAATAAAAATAAGAATAAAAAAAAATAATTGATGCATGAAATGGAATATATATTTCCCCAGTAGGTGGCGCTCCAGGATAACAAATGAATTAATCCTTAGCTCTAGATTATAATGTTCCCGCTATGAAATTATTGTTAAAGCCTTTCAGATCAAATCCTCCCCCCCAATCCCCTGCCTGCCTAAATTGGGGGGGGGGCCTGAATGATGTATTCAAAATTTTATTTTAGGCATTATACAGCGTGTTTTAAAAAAAAAAAAAAATTATTCACAAACTGGAATATATATTTCCCCTGTAGGTGGCGCTGCAGGATAAAAAAATGAATTAATTCCTAGTCCTTAATTTTAATGGTTTCCCTCCAGGTTCCCCCATATGAAATTATTGTTTTAAAAAAAAAAAAAAAAAATGTGTTAAATGTTTGCCAATGACTTAATGCTTAATATATTTACTGTGTTTTAATGGGAATTGTTTGGCAATTGGGGGGTAAAAGGTTGCAGCCCCCCCCATCCGCCCCTCTCTCCCTTCCTCCCCGCTCCCCTCTCTCCCTCCCTCCCCCTCTCCCCCCCATTGGGGAGACAGGTGACATTAGCATCTGAATTGTCATTGCAGGAGGATAGGAGCAGTCAGCTGGCGCTGGTTACAGGCGGGGCCGGTCTCGTTTGCCGCTGCCTAGAAGAAGGAATGTTGATTCACGTTCATCGCCCACATGGGAGCGTTTGGACAGATCACCTCATGGCAGGAGCAGAGAACGGAGGCGATGTGCCGATAACAGGAGGAAATCGCCTTCACGGAGGAGACATTCGGCTGACAAAGACGAGCGCCGCCATACTGCTAGGACTTGGTGGCGCCTCCATTTGCAGCCACGGCTCACGTCACGGGCCCTAGGACGGCACCTGGTGGAGCAGGTGAGGTCCCGGGGGTGGGGACGCCTATTGGGACGGACGGGGGCTTAGACAAACATCATGTGTTATTGCAAGGTTTGAAAGACTTGATTGCGAGTTTTGAGAAGAGTGATGGTGCTTCTGGGAGTCAGCAGGCAGGGGGTGCGTGGGCTCCGCCGGCCCTGGGTGAGGTAGTGTCGCAGCCACAAGGTAGCCAGGTGCCGGGGGGGACCGGTGATCAGGACCCCTGCTGTAGGGACGGTTGGCATTGCTGGGGGCCTCAGGGTCTCTGAGGAAGCCTTTCAGCGTCCTTACCTGTGCTCCATCAGAAGTCAAAGAAAAGATCTGGAACCGTGAGTTTTTGGAGATCTTTTCTTTGTTCCCGGTTGATCAGTTTCTAGACATTAAGGAAGATCTTAAGGGGGAGTCGGGGAAAAAAGAGGAGGAGAGGAAAAAGAGGTATAGGAGGTTGCCGAAAACTCTAAGCAATTGGTCTAGGGCATTTTGCATATTGGCCAGCGTCATCACAGAGAGATTCCCGGAGCAGGGGTCAGCTCTCTTTTGTTATTATGATGAGATTTCCTCAGCGTACCGTACGTATGGCGGGTTAGCATGGTGGCGTTACGACGAAGTTTCGTCAGTGGCTTGCTGTGCGGCCTGCCATGCGTTGGGATGATCGGGATATGGTCATCTGGCTCGAGATCATGACCCCTCTTCGGTCGGGACAGTCCTTTCGAGTCGGGGGGGGCACCATTACCGGTGGCACCGGTGCCAGTACCACTGTCCCCGGTAGAAAAGGGCTGTGCTTCCAGTATAACGAGAGTCAATGCCGTTTTGGTCTCTCATGCAAATACAAGCACGAGTGTTCGGGGTGTGGAGGATTGCACTCCTATGCCAAATGCTTTAAGAGAGGAAGGACGGGGGCATGCCCAGGAGAAGTGGCTTTACAGAGCCAAGACGCCAGTGAACATAAAAAAGATGGTGCCGTGGTTAAGGCAATACGCTAAGGTTAAGGGTAAAGCCAGAGCGGCTGAACTGCTGCTTACCGGTTTCAGCTCGGGTTTTTGGATACCGTTCCGGTTGGGGGAGGGCCCCCGCGTTTCTGGTAATTTGAAATCGGCTAGAGTCCACCTGGAGATCATTCGGGAGAAACTAGCAAAGGAGGTGGCGTTGGGCCGCATGGCGGGTCCATTTACCAAATTGCCCTTGGCCAACTTGCGGATTTCCCCGCTAGGGGTTGTGCCCAAAAAAGTCCACGGGCAATTCCGGATGATCCATCATCTGTCCTACCTTAAAGGATCATCCGTGAATGACGGGATTGACCCAGAGTTGGCAGCGGTGTCCTACACTTCTTTCGATTCAGCGGGGAGTTTAGTCCGGAAAGCCGGCTCTGGGGCGTTTTGCGAAGGTGGATGTGGAAGCTGCCTTCCGTTGTTGCCGGTCCATCCCAAATGCCATCACCTATTGGGTTGTACCTTCGACGATGAGTTTTTCATAGACCTTTGTTTACCAATGGGATGCTCCATTTCCTGCTCTTACTTCGAGACTTTTAGTTGCTTTGTGGAGTGGGTGGTTAAGCGTCTATCGGGTTTGAAATCGTTGGTCCACTACTTGGACGATTTCTTGTTCGTCGGTCCCCCGCAGTCTAATGTATGTCGCAGGCTGATGTCAACCTTTATGCAAGTTGCGGGGGAGTTCGGTATCCCAATAGCAGAAGAGAAGTCCGAAGGCCCGATGTCAGTCCTATGCTTCTTGGGGATCCAGATTGATTCTGATCTAATGCAGTGTAGTTTACCGATAGACAAAGTGGTCGATTTAGTGCAGGATTTGCAAATGTCTGTGGGTCGCCATAAGCTGACGTTGCACGAATTGCAGTCAATTGTGGGCAAACTTAACTTTGCGTGTCGGATTATTCCGGTTGGTCGGGATTTTTGCAGACAGTTGTCCTTGGCGACTGCAGGGGCAATGGAGCCTTATCACCACATCCGTGTTACCAGTCAGATCAGGGAGGATTTGAGGATGTGGCTCATGTTCCTACAGGAATACAATGGAAAATCCCTCATTCAGCGAGTAGTGTTGGGGACAGAGTTGAACCTTTTCACTGATGCATCCGGTTCCCACGGGTTCGGAGCTTATCTGGATGGCAGGTGGTGCGCGGATGAATGGCCGGAGGCATGGTTGGTTGCAGGTTTAAATAAAAATTTGGTGTTCTTGGAGCTGTTCCCTTTGCTAGTGTCTTTGAAGTTGTGGGCGGCAGTGTTGAGGGACAGGAAGGTTATTTTCCATTCGGATAACATGGGGGTGGTTTTGTCTATTAACAACTTGTCCGCCTCTTCCCCGCCGGTGGTTTTCTTGCTACGCCTGTTTGTGCTGGAGTGTATGAGATTGAATGTGTGGTTTAGGGCTGTTCATGTCCCTGGTGCATCTAATGACATTGCTGATGCTCTCTCACATCTGCAGTGGGAACGTTTCCGGGCTTTGGCCCCAGAGGCAGCCGTGGTGGGAGATCGCTGTCCAGTAGGATTGTGGAAGGCGGCATTCCCAGGCTGATGAGTTTGGTGAGGGTAGGGTTAGCCAACAATACCTGGAAGGCGTACGTGCAGGTATGGGGGGATTGGCATTTGTTTCTGGTGGCAGGTGGTTATTCCTTTTCAGAAGTTGAGTGGTTCCAGGCTGGTTGATTGGATGGGGGGGTGGGCTGAGTCCCTGGTCTCTAAGGCATTGGTGCGGAGGCGGTTAGCGGGCTTGGCCTTTTTGTGCCAACTGTTGGGCTTCCAGGATATTATTAAGTCATTTTTGGTCCGGATGGTAGGGCGTAGTTTGTGTAGGGGCCCTTCTAGGGTGGACGGAAGGCGGCCTGTCATATTTGCTGTTCTGCAGAAGGTGGTGAGGGTTTTGCCCTCGGTCTGCTCGGATGCGTTCAAAATTGCATTGTTCCGTGCGGCCTTCAGCTTTTTTTGCAGCCTTCTGGGTCTCAGAAGTAGTTGCACCCAACAGGAAGGACGGGGGGGGGGGGGGGATCCAAGTATTTTGGTGTGTCAACGTCTATATCTAAAAAGTCAATGTAGTGTATACAGAGTGTGTCAACGTCTATATCTAAAAAGTCAATGTACTGTGTTACTTGTGAAATTAAGTAGTAGGTAAGGTGGTTGAGACCAACTCTAATGCACAGAGTTGTTTTTTCTTGGAAATACTCAGCTACCTAATGGTCACCATCCGCCATCGGCGATGACGTTGTGGGGCCCACCGTCGCTCCGCTCTCCATTCGATCTGCCTCCGATCTCCTTTCGATCTGCCTCCGATCTCCTCTTCTCCACCACCTCCCAGTACCTGCTAACAACCATGACTTCTACATACTGCGCCTGCTGCAGGAGAGCGGAGCAATAACAGGGGCCACTTACTCAATGCTCCCCCTATAGCCGCAGCGTCCTCCCGCCAAGCCTTCCTGCGCTAATGACCGTTAACCCGCCATTCAGGGCCCCCCCCCCCCAGACAACAGGCTACCGCCACACACCTCACCCATCTTTGGAGCACCACCCCCACCACATAGGAGCCAGCCTTACCCGGATGCTGTGCAGCCGATGCCGCCAGCGTGTGCACTCCAGACAGGCTCCTCAACTCAGCTACCTAATGGTCACCATCCGCCATCGGCGATGACGTTGTGGGGCCCACCGTCGCTCCGCTCTCCATTCGATCTGCCTCCGATCTCCTTTCGATCTGCCTCCGATCTCCTCTTCTCCACCGCCTTCCTGGGACGACCAGCTGACCTACGAGGCCCTCCACTCTGGGCTCCACGGGACCTTCGTGCAGGCGCTTCAGGACTCAGCCGCTCCGGAGCCTTGGATCGCCGGACCGGCCTCTTCACCTGACCAGCTGCATCACCCGCCTCTGGAAGGGCACCGGCCTTCTTCAGCTGCTCCAGCAACCAGCCCGGACCACGCCCCTTAGAGAGGGCCGTCGCCATCAGCTCCTCCAGATTCTCCATGCAGGTAAGTAGCTTCTCTTCTCCACAACAGGTCCAGACAGGGAGATGGCACCTACTCTTCCTGGTTCTCCCTAATTACAATATTCTAAGACCGCCCTCTATTACCACCCACCTATCTTTACTTCCTACGGCCTGCCCTGGGGTCAAAAGCCCCTCCTTTCCATGCTCTACATCCGGGGCTGCCTTTATTACCCATTCTCCAGTTTTGCATAACCAACGCAGTTATATTAATATACTTTTTACATTTGTGATTACCTTGTGTATATAAACCTCCTCAGACTCCTCCCTTATTTCAGTTCTTTTGACAGACTTGCATTTTAGCCAATCAGTGCCCTCTCATAAGTATCTCCACTGGTGTTAGCACAATGTTATCTATATGACATACATCAACTAACACCCTCTAGCTTTGAAAATGTGTCAAATGCATTCAGATAAGAGGTGGCCTTCAAAGGCTTAGAACTAAGAATACCAAGAGAACAAAGCAAATCTGATGAAACAAGTGAACTGGAAAGTTGTTTAAAATTACATGCCCTCTCTGAATCATGAATGTTTATTTTTAACTAGACCGTACCTTTAATATCAGTCTCTTATTTCAATGGACATTCTTGGCATTGAAGTGCCAACATTAGGGACATTTGTCTACAACATCAAGGACTTATTCCAGTTCAGAAGTGACAAGACAACGTTTGGTTAAAATCCAGTTAGATATCTGAGCAAACACTGTATGATAACAAATCATCAAAAGAAGAAAGGATACCACAGGATTCACAAACGCATTTCAGAACAGATGGTGTCATAAACTACAAGGCCCTGATTTTATTTCCTTTCAGATATCTAATAGACACCATTAACCTAAGATAGTGACTTTGTTTATACCCCCATTGATCTAAGGTTTTCTTCTTTAAAGGGACATGATACCCAAATGTTAAAACACTTGAAAGTGATGCAGCATAGCTGTAAAAAGATGACTAGAAAATATCACCTGAACATCTCTATGTAAAAAATAAATATATTTTACCTCAAAATCTAAGTATTCACACCCCATAGTAAAGGACTTTAAGCAGACAATCAGTATGCCTGTCCCGGGAACTGCAAGGGAGTGTGCCTTGTGCACACTCATGTTATTTCCCTATTCAGTTTATTGGCTGCATTCATCACTTCTTGTTTTTTTAACCTGCAGCTGGGCAGTAACTGAAATATAACTTTTTACACAGCTGAGTGAGCTGAGGAAATTGTGAGGTAAAATATCTTCCTTTTTTACATAGAGATGCTCAGTTGATATTTTCCTGTCAGCTTTTTACAGTTATACTGCATCACTTTCACATGATAAGTGAGGAAACAGTACAAAGTTAACAATTACAATCGCTCAGTTCATAAGCTTTTCTAAAGCATTGTGATAGGTCCCAAAGTTATCTTATTTATGTTGAACATAAAAAGCAATTAACCCCTTAACGACCAAGGACGTACGCCACACGTCCTCAAAAAAAATACACTTAATGACCGAGGACGTGTGGCGTACGTCCTTGGTCTGGAAAGCAGCTGGAAGCGATCCTGCTCGCTTCCAGCTGCTTTCCGGTTATTGCAGTGATGCCTCGATATGGAGGCATCCTGCAATAACCCCCCTTGGCCATCTCTGCACCGGACATCAATGGCCGGTATCGTTGGGTGGGAGGCGGGTGGGCGGCCATCGCTGCTCTGTGTGAAGTGGAGGGGGCGGGATCTACGGGGGCGCGCACGGGGGTGGCTGGCGGGCGCGTGCACGGGGCGGGAGCGGGTGGGAACCGCTACACTACAGAAAAAAAAAAAGTTAAAAGCTAAAAAAAAATAGTAAATGTAACTATTAAAAATGTAATCTAAGGGACCTGGAAGGGGTTGGGGGTTGGTCTTGGTGGGGGGGGAAAGCTACACTACAGAAAAGGGCATTTAAAAAAAAAAAAGGCACATTTTTTTACAAAACTGGGTACTGGCAGTACCCAAGATGGCGCCCATTAAGGCAGAGGGGAAGGGTTAGAGAGCTGTTTGGTGGGGGATCAGTGAGGTTGGGGTCTAAGGGGGGATCCTACACATCAGCATATGTAAATATGCTTTTTTTTATTTTTAAAAAAGGGCCAAATACCTTTTATTTTAGTACTGGCAGAGTTTCTGCCAGTACTTAAGATGGCAGGGACAATTGTGGGGTGGGGGAGGGAAGAGAGCTGTTTGGGAGGGATCAGGGGGTCTGATGTTTCAGGTGGGAGGCTGAGCTCTACACTAAAGCTAAAATTAACCCTGCAAGCTCCCTACAAGCTACATAATTAACCCCTTCACTGCTAGCCATAATACACGTGTGATGCGCAGCAGCATTTAGAGGCCTTCTAATTACCAAAAAGCAATGCCAAAGCCATATATGTCTGCTATTTCTGAACAAAGGGGATCCCAGAGAAGCATTTACAACCATTTGTGCCATAATTGCACAAGCTATTTGTAAATAATTTCAGTGAGAAACCTAAAATTGAGAAAAAATTAACGTTTTTTTTTAATTTGATCGCATTTGGCGGTGAAATGGTGGCATGAAATATACCAAAATTGGCCTAGATCAATACTTGGGGTTGTCTACTACACTAAAGCTAAAACTACCCCAAAAAGCTCCCTACATGCTCCCTAATTAACCCCTTCACTGCTGGGCATAATACACGTGTGGTGCGCAGTGGCATTTAGCGGCCTTCTAATTACCAAAAAGCAACGCCAAAGTCATATATGTCTGCTATTTCTGAACAAAGGGGATCTCAGAGAAGAATTTACAACCATTTATGCCATAATTGCACAAGCTGTTTGTAAATAATTTAAGTTAGAAACCAAAAGTTTGTGAAAAAAATTGTGAAAAGTGAACGATTTTTTGTATTTGATTGCATTTGGCGGTGAAATGGTGGCATGAAATATACCAAAATGGGCCTAGATCAATACTTTGGGTTGTCTACTAAAAAAAAATATATACATGTCAATGGCTATTCAGAGATTCCTGAAAGATATCAGTGTTCTAATGTAACTGTCGCTAATTTTGAAAAGAAATGGTTTGGAAATAGCAAAGTGCTACTTGTATTTATGGCCCTATAGTTTACAAAAAAAGCAAAGAACATGTAAACATTGGGTATTTCTAAAATCAGGACAAAATTTAGAAACTATTTAGCATGGGTGTTTTTTGGTGGTTGTAGATGTGTAACAGATTTTGGGGGTCAAAGTTAGAAAAAGTGTGTTTTTTTCCATTTTTTCCTCATATTTTATATTTTTTTTTTATAGTAAATTATAAGATATGATGAAAATAATGGTATCTTTAGAAAGTCCATTTAATGGCGAGAAAAACGGTATATAATATGTGTGGGTACAGTAAATGAGTAAGAGGAAAATTACAGCTAAACACAAACACCGCAGAAATGTAAAAATAGCCTTGGTCCCAAACGGACAGAAAATGGAAAAGTGCTGTGGTCATTAAGGGGTTAAATTGTTTTGACAGATAACTTACATACTTCATCCCATCAACAGCAATTAAACATATTTAACTAAATGATGATAAATTGGGTTACATATTAATTACTAGTGGTATTTAGAGTTCAAAATATAAATCATAATATTTTAGTTTGTTCCATTTTTCTTCACTTGAAAATTCCACATATTTTTTTGTTGTTGATGCCACTTTGAAAAGTAGTAAAAAATCTCCAAAGATAGGCAATACCATGTTCATTGTTTGTTTGTTAAAATGTGTGAGGCCTATTTCTAAGTGGTCTGTTCAAAATTAACCAACCAAGCCAATGGATTTTAAGGATTTCTAAAGAGAGCAACCATGTTATAAGAGGAAAAACTAAGGTTAATATTTTTTTTCATATAATATCAAGAGACAACCATTTTTTTATATTCTACTTTCTCTGAAATATGTATGTGACCAAGGTCTAAGGAATGCATATTTAGGGCCTGATTCTCAAAAATGTACCAGCATAGAGTGAAATAATCTTGCAGACCTTGCTAAATACATTTACAAAAGGAACTCCCAGCAAGCTTTGCGTTGCATTAAAATAAATGATATTAACGAATCTCACTGGAATGCAGAATCTTACAGGGGAGAGAGAGGTTAGCTTAGGAGCATCTGGAACTGATTATATTTATACAAAATAAATTACAGTGTTCAGTGTATTTCAACTTGTATTCACTTATAATTTTTTATGTTTCATTATCATTATTTTATAAGTGTAATAAATATTGTGTATTTTAAAACAAAATTACCAGCATACAGTTGGTGAGATAAATCAGTGAGAACTGCAGTGGTAAAATTGGAAAATACAAAAAAAAATTTAGACATGAATCACCAAGGAACGCCTCTGTCCAGCCCACTTACTGAGCACAACTTATTTTGTATATCAAATGTGATTTTTACTTTGTATTCAAATTACATTTTTGATATAAACTTCAAAAACTATTTTTATTTTTTATTTAATTAAGTTTTACTTTGTATTTGAAATAGAATTCTTACTTTGTACTTCAAAATTACAATTGCTTTGTACACATATTTCATGTATGCAAAATATAGGTCTTTAAAATCTAAATGTACTACAATAAAGCATTATTTAATGTATGTCTCTTATTCACATGCAGACATAAATAGAATGGTAGCTCTCAAGGTAAAATCTGCATTTTTAGAACCCCTTTCAATATTGATGAACTAGAGAAATTGAATATATATTTTATTACCTCTAGAAACAAAGAATTTCAAACACAAATACAATAATAACTAAAAGATGACTTTATCAAACATTTTCTGTTAAAGATTCATCTGTTGCAATAGTAGTAGTATTATATTCTGTTCTTTTTGTTTCAAGAAAAGCTTCACTAGTTGGTGGATTTTCAATTCCTTCACGTAATTCAAAAGGGCAGCAACTCTTTCTGTAGGATATTCTGTCTGATTTTGCAAAGAATTATAAAACTATTAATATTACAATAAGATGGTAAAGTTGTAGCATAACAACTAGCATATTCTTTCCAGTGAAAAATACCAACATCAGATTGATAATTTTGGAACGAGCCATCAGAACCAGTCGAAAAATAAAAAAAGCCCATCTTTAATAAGTAGACTTATTCCTATGTTCCAAAGGTCGGCACTGTATCGAGCAGAAAAGGAGAAACGTCTCTTTGTTTTTGAAGTTGATTGGCAGCCAACATTTTGTACTGTGAAATATAAATAAATAACGTTAAGTTTAAATACTGAAAACTATTCATATTTTATGTATCATACAACATTTTGTTATTGACTTTAAAGGTACAGTATACACCAATTTTCATTTAACTGCATGTAATAGACACTATACTGTATAATATAATCGCGTTTGTAACGCGTCCGTGGGTGTCGCCAGTTACGCACGCATCCTCAAAGGAATGTTGGCAGTGCAGGTGGATTCTTTCACCAACCTGCCATTTTCGGAATCCACTGGAATGCAGCAAAGGCAAACAGAGCATTACAAAAAAAAAAATGCTGCAATAATAAAATTATTAACCCTTAAATCCGCCAACCCCAACATCGCAAACTACATAATTCACTTTAATGGCTGTTTAGAGGTTAATAGATGTAAGTCAATCCTAGCATTATACAAACGCTAGGATTGGCTATTGAAACAAATAAAGGGGACTTTAATTCATGAAGTATAAGATACTTCATGTAGAAAGCTCCTTTATTTGTTTCAATCGAGTGTCGTTTTTAGCTGCTACAGCAGCCCAAGGCTAAAAAATTATTTTGCTAAGAGGTGACGTTTTCACCTCTTAGCCAATAGCCGTGCGGTAAATCCGGCTTGGCGCTACAACGCTAGGATTGACTTTCACTTCAACCCACATCGATAATTAACCTAATAAATCTATTAACCCCTAAACCGTCAAAACCCACAACGCAAATAACTAATCACTAAGCTCCCTAACCTAACACCCCCTAAATTAACACCATTACATCAATATAATTCTAAATTACAATAAAAAAAACCCCAACTAACATTACTTTAAAAATAAAGAAAACTAAGTTTAAACTAATCTAAAATTACAGAAAATAAAAAACATTATCCAAAATAAAAAAATTAAACCTAACCCCTATGAAAATAAAAAAGCCCCCCCCAAAATAAAAACACCCCCTTATCTAATGCTATACTAGAAATAGCCCTTAAAAATGGCTTTTGTAGGGCATTGCCCTAAGTTAAACAGCTCTTTTACATTAAAAATAAACCAAGTCCCCCTTAACAGTAAAACCCCCACCCACCAAACCCCCCAAAATAAAAAAAAACCCTAACACTAAAAAACCTAAACTACCTATTGCCCCTAAAGGGGCATTTGTATGGGCATTGCCCTTAAAATGGCATTCAGCTCTTTTACATTGCCCTTAAAAGGGCATTCAGCTCTTTTTCAAATTGCCCAAAAAACGAATAAAAAAAAAAACTAACACTAAAGCCCCACATAGGTACTCACGGTTCCTGAAGTCCGGCGGAGAAGGTCTATCATCTTCATCCACAGCGAAGGCAGAGCGGAGATGCGGAGCGGTGTTCCCAGATGTGGCTATCCCCGGCGGCGGCATGGAGGCTCCTCTTCATGTGATCGTCCGCCGCACACTGAAGCTTGAATGCAAGGTACCCCATATTTATTGGGGTACCTTGCATTCCTGTTGGCTGAAATTTTAAAAATGAGCCAATAGGATGCAAGCTACTGCAATCTTATTGGCTGATTTGAACAGCCAATAGGATTTCATTAGCTCTAATCCTATTGTCTGATTTTAAAATTTCAGCCATTAGGAATGCATGGAACCCCTAATTGATTGCGGTACCTTGGATTCAATCTTCAGTCTACGATGGACATCAGATGAAGCGGAGCCTCCATTGCCGCAGAGAATCCAGGCATCAGGAGCAAGCTCCGCGTCGTCTTCAGTCCGGATGAAGAAAGAAGATGATGGATCCGTCTGGAAGAAGACCTACTTTGCCGGACTTAAGGAATAGTGAGTACCTATTTAGGGCCTAGGTTTAAGCTTTTTTATTTTCATTTTTTGGCTGTTTTTTTTTTTTAGATTAAGGTTTTTTTGGGCTTCAAAAAGAGCTGATTGGCCTTTTAAGGGCAGTAAAAGAGCTGAATGCCCTTTTAAGGGCAATGCCCATACAAATGCCCTTTTCAGGGCAATGGGTAGTTTAGTTTTTTTAGTGTTAGTTGTTTTTTTATTTTGGGGGGTGTGGTGGGTGGTTTTTTTTTTACTGTTGGGGGGACTTATTATTTTTTAGAGGTAAAAGAGCTGTTTAACTTAGGGCAATGCCCTACAAAAGCCCTTTTAAGGGCTATTGGTAGTTTAGTATTAGATTAGGGGGTGTTTTTATTTTGAGGGGGATTTTTTATTTTTATAGGGGTATTAGTTTAGGTTTATTTTATTTTTTTAATTTGGATAACTTTGTTTATTTTTACTTTTTTATTTTTTGTTACTGTACCTTCGGGGGTTGTATTTTTTTAAACATTGACTGCCCTCTGTGCAGGCTTATCACCTAGTAAATAATAATATGCACAGATACTGATCTAAACATCCCATATGGGCTATATAAATGGATCATCTACAAAACATTTATGCAAAGATTTTTGTAAATGTCAGAAATAGTAAATGTTATTGATCTAATCCCTGTGGGCGTACAATTATTAAAGGGACATGAAACCCAAACATTTTCTTTCTTGATTCAGATAGAGCATACAATGTTAAACAACTTTCCATTGTACTTGTTTTATCTAATTTACTTTGTTCTCTTGGTATATCCTTTGTTGGAGAGCAGAAATATCCTTTGTTGGAGAGCAGAAAATGCACTTCTAGGAACTGGTCAGCCAATGACAAGAGGTATATATATGCAACCACCAGTTAGCATCTAGCTCCCATTAGTGTTTTGATGCTTCTGAGCCTACCTAGGTATTCTTTTTAATAAAGGATAGCAAGAGAATGAAGCACATAGGAAAAAGAAAACATTTGTGTATCATACTCCTTTAATATTCACTTTCTTTTAAGAAATCAAGGGACACTTCATACTTTTTTGTAAAACCTGTGATTGTTCCATGCCCCCTAGAATGACCATAAAGCAAATTATTTAAAATGCTGCAAACTATAAAAACAAGCTGTTGATTTGCAGCATTTTAAAGAAAATAAGCTGCTCATTCTCAATAGAGAAATAACATGATAACATGATTTAATAGATGAGTATTCATGAATTGCTATCTGTCTGCTAAATTGACCATATGAAATTATTGTAAGATACTAAGAATTCAAATAAATTATCAGTACAATATATAAATGTACATATTGTGTGAAGCAAACTTACTATTTTAACAACAAAGTCAAGCTTTAGTGAAAGTTCTCCAAGAAATAACATAGAAAACAGAAATTTTAGCCACTGGATTGATTGCGGAAATTAAAAGCATGTTAAACAACCTTACTGGGAATTTTTTGGATTTTCGATTAGGTTGTTTGAGGCTGTCTGAAAATGGAGAAATACAGTTACAATGCAGAGGACTGATGTGCTGATAAAATTCTCTATAATTGTTCTTCAAATGGATTGGAATAGATTTGTGTTGCGCCCCAGTGCTAGTTACAGGATAATTTGATGTAGTCTAGTGGACCACTAAACCATGTATGGAAAGAAAATTGAGAGGACTGTAATCTTATTTTACAGTAGATATAGTACCTAACTAGATGAATCTCTCGGGATGATGGATCCTGATTAAAAGGTATCAAGAGTTTCTTGTGTCCTCTCTGACATCCTTAGATACGTTTCCTTTGGTAAGGTTTATGTTGGTGAGGTATATTTGGGGGTATGTGCATCTCAGTATAAATATAGGACTCCCCTTATGATGACATATTTTATTCAGTTGAGACAATCTAACACTACACCACGCCCAATGGGGGCGGAATCAAATGATACTACCTATGAAATTTTTCACGTATTTAATTTCATTGAGATACATTGGCGAGTTGCCACGCCCTATTGGGGCGTCATTGTATGAGATCATTCATTGGTATTACTCTCGTGAAATATAGTGGACATGTCTTTCCATGCCCTTATGGGCGAGTTATAGGTAGTGAGTCATCTGCAGGGATGAACACTGTTTCTTTAGTTACAATAAATATACCAAATATCACAAAGAAAAAAAATGTGAAATAAATGTGATAAAAATCATAAAAGGAAAACCAAATAAAGTTTTGAATAAAGGATATGTCTGTGTCCTCTGGATGAGTTTTTCAGCTTGTTAGCATTCCTCAGTGAGATCCCATAAAAAAGGAAACAGAAAATTGCAACATAGTGTGAATCTGTAATGGCACTTTGAGGAAGTAGTTGTTTTGTAACAAATGACTACTCACATTTGTTGGAGCTTTCCACTAAGCTCAAGGATATGCGCACTCCCACTTTATACTGATGGGAAAACAGTACACTAGGCAAAACTTGGATACAAATTTATTTTAAAATATATAAAAGCGTCACATAAGCCTTGATAACACCACAATGTAAGGGTACAAAAGCAGATATGCTGTAATAAATGCTTCAAATCGCCAAACTTGCTAAGAGGTAAATGGATCATACCTGCGAAACGTACGTCGGAACTGAACTGTTCTATATTGAGTTTTATCACGTCTCTACACTAGCCAGGACACCTGGGGGCTTAGCGCTACTGTCTTGCTACTAAAGAGGTTTTGGTTTCGGCGGTCACACTCCTGCTGATCCATCCATGTTGTTTACCTTTTTAGATAACGTCTTTTACTGTGTGATCGCAGTAGATTAGCTATATGCGATCTGGTTATGGGTGATTTTATGGGACTGATTGAATGACATCCTATGCATGCTATGGGCTATAGAAGGTTTTTAAAAATATACACTTTAACTTATCCACATTATCTATATGACACAAGATTTATTAACACTGTTGCAATATGGACGTTTTTGCACACACTCCTTTTTTTGCACACAATGCATTGTGATTGGTGTAACCACAGGGGGAGTGTCATGTCAACCCTATTTACGTTTGTATTTTCACAGTATGTGTTTGTCTGAAGAAGGGATAGGTTATATCCCGAAACGTCACAGAAATAAAGACATTTTTTGTTTATCACAGTTGACTGCAGACCAGTGAATGCTTATCTTTGAATCTCTGTATTACCACATTATAGCACCCTGGCAGCTGATGCTTACACTGTATGTATATGTGTGTATATATCTATATATAAGAAAAAGAAGAAAAGTGTGCATCTGGCGCAAAAAAAGAGACCTCAGCTCAGGTATATAGATAATAACAATGGTGTAGAAAAATTAAATGCTGCCCCAATCTATCTACCGAGGAAAGAGAGTCCCTACACCCTCAAACCTAGGTAAAAAAGAATATTGGAAAAAGAGATGTGATAGAAAAGTTAGGGCACAAATAATATATAAAATTATAACTATAAAATAAACAGAGAGTCTAAAAATATGCAATTTAAAAAGAATATTGAATTCTGACTAGAAAAAGAGGTACTGGATAGAAATAGTAAAAGTAAATACAATTGATGTAATAATGCCACTAAATAAAAATAATACAATAATGTGTTGATTCCCTATTGAGGATTGAACAGTATTCAGTAAATGGACACAATAAAGGTAAATCAATAAACAAATTACTTACTAAACTTCTTATGTACACTTGAGACAAAGAAATATCTTTTCAAAAGTAAAAACAATTCATATAATTAACAAAAGAAAACAATACATATAAAAATTATTAAAATGAAGAATAAATGATCATAATAGTAATAATGTTGGAGACTGCCTGATCCCAGAATGCAGGTCTCCCTAGGGGTGTCTACTTACACTCCTTTACCTCAATCAGTATGAGGTAAGTGCCGCGTAGTATCAGTAGAAAACTCCCTTTGATCTCCAGCTGTCCAGAAAATAGGGTAACGACTTGCAGGACTTTAATCAAGATACTTGTCTTTGTTGGAGTGCTATTATCCCCTCCAGATGACCATGAGCATGAAAGACAAATAAAGATAATAATAGTGCAACCCCGTATGTAAAGTGTAACAATTTACTTTATTAAATACAGTGCACTCACATTTAAAACCCTCCAAAATATATGAGGTATTTTTAGGCAATATAAAATCAAAGTCTAGCTTTTCCAGCCAGCAGAGTTTAGCGAGTAATGTTCCCAGATAGTTGATTCACAGCTATCATGTGCTAAAGTTCAAAACAAATAAATAACAGTCCTGGTTATCCTATTAACACTCGTGGTTCTGTCCTTACGCGTTTCAAAGGCATTCACACCTTTGCAGCCTTCTTCGTCAGAGGAATTTACAGACAGCTGATAATTGGGCTGTATTTCAAGCGGAGCGGCGGCACACTCCCCCGAAAACAGTGATTTCATTGGATGCATAAAGGTGTCACATGACCGGCTGTTAGCCTATAGTATTTCCAAGTCATGGATTGGTTACAGCTGTTTTCAGCTCATAGTCCCATTGTGGTAACCATAGAGATTACGCTAACAAAATCCAGGATATACACCGTATGTTAGCCGTAATGTTAATATTAACAAAAAAAAAATTCTCCTTATTACGTGTAATTAGTTTTGGGCACAGAGATATACATTTGGGGTTAATTTCCAATGAGTACAATTTCTCTATTACTATTTTTAAAGCGGACATTCTAAAAGAAAGAGTTGATTATACAATATGGAATTGTATTCCTATCACGTGGTGTACTAAAAGTAAACAGTTTAAACATATTTGGCACCTCACAAATTGATATTTCATATTAAGAAATATCTAGATACTTAATTTGTTGTAGTGCGGATCAAACAAGTTTATATATATATATATATATATATATATAATATATATATATATATTTCAAGTGATGGTGTAAGTGCACTCTCACCAACTTATGCAACTTGTCAGGGTGCTGTAAGATAATAGATAAACTGTAGCAAAGTAGGACTCACTGAACGATTCCAACTGTGACAAAAGACTTTAATTCAAACGAGTGACGTTTCGGGACAATAACAGTCCCTTCCTCTGACAAACTAACAATGTGAAAAAGCAGGCCTTAAATAGGCTCCAAAAATACCCTCCCCATAAGTGTGACCAATCACGGTCAAGGTAACAAAACCTATCTTACCCAGTAACAAATAGTGATCGATATTACAATAGTGCAAAGTCAATTAATCAAGTGAGATAAAACATAGGACCCCGTGTTGCTAATAGAGTGGGGGGAATAATCACAGTTCAACCCTTTCTAATCAGCTGCTAAACGACCATAAACAAAGGAAAAAACGAAGAAACAACGACGAAAAAACCATATTATGTGAGGATCGTAATTCAACCAATCAGTGTGATCCCAGTCATGTAGATCGTAATTCCACCAATGGGCCGTCATCAGACTTGTGGGAATTATAATAGTACCAATCAGCAGCCTAATAGCATTCTGTATCAGAAGCGTCATACCATTACGCTTTCCAGATACGCCCACCTGTCACTGACTATGCCTGTTGCCTATAGCAACACAGTAAAAACATTTAGCTAAATCGGATCAGATCGCTGCTTGCCAGTCATGGACAGATACAGCGATACGCTCGCCATAGAGATCACAGCGGCTTTCGCATATCGGATAACAAAGGCGTTGCTCAGCCAAATTAATGCTGTTAAAGAGATGGCGAGATCCGACCAATCAGCCGTGTGTCCACACCCCCATGGCCGTAACAAGATCATCACTGTGTTATTGTCCGCCTCTGTGCCTCTGTATCAGAGATGATGGGCTAATCTATTAAAATAATCACACTCGTCTAAAAGTGACAAGCAGTTTCCATCCTGGGCCACACATAGACTGTCAATGGCGAACACGGCTATATTCGTATAACACTACCAATAAATTTCAGCTGTTTATTTCACAACAACAAACTGTTATTTATAATACCTGTCTGTTTCAACGGTCGCTGCATGCAGGCTCCTATGCTGTGCATCAAACAACATCCTAAGAACAAAGTGTAAACTGTGTAAATAGAAACAATATATGTAAAAAAGGGGGACCTATATGTATAAAACCTATATGTATAAAACATATAAGCTATTATATATCCATAGAGAGTAATCACAAAAAAGTGAAAAGTATAAATAAATAAATCTTAATTGTATATTTCATAACAACCAACTGTTGTTTCTAATACCTATCTATTTCCACGGTCGCTGCATGCAGACTCCTATTCTGTGCATCAAACAACATCCTAAGAGTAAAGTGTAAACAGTGTAAAAAAGGAACTATATATACAAAACGAGAAACCTATATACATATAATCTATATGAATAAAACAACATATAAGCTATTATATATCCATAGTAAGTAATCACGAAAAAGTGAAAAGTATATCACTGTCGGTTCCTTGTAAAGGCTCCGCTAGCCTTGTATCTAACCATAATTATGGCACCGATTATGGGTTTGGTGTGAAGTAGACCACCCAAGCTAAAAAGCAACACGGGGTAAGCACAAAGTGAATATAATTAAAATTGAAATAATGATAAAATTAATTCGTCCATATAATGGACACCATATTAACAACATGATGTCAAGAGAACCACCTATGGATATTACATAGGGGCAATATAGGACAGAGAAATCAGCATTGTCTTCGGTTACATTGTGCTTTTAGATCAATCAACTGTATTCAGGGTCTGGAAAAATAGTAAAATTGAAATAAAATTAAATAAAATAAAATTAAAATAAAATAAAATAACATAAAATAAAATAAAATCAAATGAAATAAACTAAATAAAATGAAATAAAATAAATTAAAATAAACTAACCAAAACAAAAATAAAATAAATATAAATAAAATATAAAAATATAAAAATATATAAAATAAAGAAAAATAAAGAAAGTAAATGAATAAGATATAAAAGACGAGGGAAAACAAGGGGGGAAGAAACTGTAGAAGAAGAAAAAAAGAAGAAGCCAGTAGTAAATAAGACAGAAAACAACCACCATACAAAAAATGAAACCACATTAAATAAAAATACGGGGGAATCAAGAAGTCAAGTTCGAAAGGAAAGAGAAATAGAGATAGAATAAAGACTAAGAACAAATGGACCATGAGCTCTCATTGAAATGGACATCAATATTCATATAGACTGGGTCTCAGCGTTCATAAATAACATTGCCATCCTGTGTGGGTGTTGAGACCCCTGGGACTGAGGGTACCAAGTTCATAGATCCACCTTGATTCTTTGCGGAGTAGCATGTTATCTCTGTCTCCCCCCCTCCGTGGGGTCGGTACGTGGTCGATCAGTCGAAATCTCAGATCGTTGACAGTGTGGCCTGACTCCAGGAAGTGCCTTGCGACCGGTTGATCTGCCTTTTTGTTTCTTATGGCCAAACGAATGCTGGACCTGTGGTTGGCCATTCTCGTCCTTGCATCGTCGGTTGTTTTGCCAATATAAAATTTCCCACAAGGGCAGTTCAAAAGATATATTACATATTGGGTGGTGCAAGTCAGATAGTACTTGATCTCGTATGACCTGTTGCTTTCAGGGTGGTGAAAGTGGGAGCCAGTGATCATCCCACTACACGTCACACAACTAATGCAGCGTAGCACCCTTTCTTTTTCGTCCTCAGCCATGTCCTTACACCCCCTTCTGGATTGACATCTGCTTTCACAAGATGATCCCTCAGATTTCTTCCTCGACGAAACCCTATCCTTGGTGCCTTCCAATTCTTGAAAGGCAGGGTATGGTCTGCTTCAATCAGTTTCCATTCATCCTTAATCGTATGGGTTAGGGGTATAATGTCTGGTGAATATGTGGTCACAAAGGTGAGTTGATCTCCTTGTTTAGATTGGGACTCTTCTCCTGGTACACTCGTACATAACACTCCTGATTTAATCTCTAGCAGATCCTTATGCTTTTATCCTCTCTCCCTAAAGCGCTCTGTCATATCCTGTAGTTGTTCTTCACACAATACCTCATTGGTATTATTTCTAATCACCCGTTGGTACTGGGCTTTAGGGATATTGTGTATAAGGCTAGGCTGGTGGCAGCTTCTGGCATGCAGTAATGAGTTTCGGTCCGTAGCTTTATGGAACAAAGTTGTACCCAATCTCCCATTCACCTTGAAGACCCTCACATCAAGGTAGTCCACCGTGGAATGACTGATTGTGTGGGTAAATCTAATGGGACTTTCCAGTGTATTCAGATCCTCAATCCATTGTGTTAGGCTATCCTCTCCATCAGACCATACCAGGAACAGGTCGTCAATATATCGACAGTAGTACCTGATGTTAACATTGTTAAAGATCTTCATAATGGATGTCTCATAGAATGCCATAAACAGGTTGGCCAGCGATGGGGCCACATTGGACCCCATCGCTGTCCCTGAGATTTGTAGGTAAAATGTAGAGTCAAAAAGGAAGTAGTTCTCCCTCAGGCATAATGAAAGGAGGCAGATGATAACTTCTTCTGATGGGCCAATGTACGCTGCCTTCCTGAGTGCATGTGTAACTGCTGTGATGCCATCTTGATCTGGGATGACCGTGTAAAGGCTAGACAGATCAAGAGTGACCAAAAGGTCTCCATCAGTGATGTCCTCCAACTTCTTGATGCCCATGATGAAGTCATTTGAATCCCGTATGTATGATGGCAAGGATTGCACCAAAGGCTGTAGGTAATGGTCAACAAATTGAGCTAGTGGTTGAAGTAGCGAACCCCTCGCTGAGACAATGGGTCTCCCAGGAGGGTTATAGGCATTCTTATGCACCTTCGGTAGAGTGTATAGCAGGGGGATTATTGGATGTTTCCGACTTAAGAAATTATAATCTTGTTGTGTGATAAGTGCCCTCTCTTTGAACTCTTTGAACTATATATAGAATCAATTGTATTCCTATCACGTGGTGTACTAAAAGTAAACAGTTTTTAATTTTTTGCAAGAAAGATTTAACTTGTATGTCCAAGTAGTGCATATAGCTGGACAGTAATATAATTATAATGGGCCAGTAAAAATAAGCCTATTTATATTTAAATTTAAAAATAAAATAAAACCAATATACTGTTGACCATTGTAAATATTATTTTCAGACCCAAATCAAGAATCTCAAAGTGGAAATATAATACTCATTTGAGCTCAAGGCTGGTAATAAAAGTGGGAATGTGTACGGATAAAATTCAATAAAATACACCATTCTTTAAAATAATTTAAAACTATATACACCATAAATGTATACTAAAATTCATACTAAGAGCCTAATAGACCAAAAATCTAAAAGAGATGTTAAAATAGAATAAACTACCTAATATAGTAAGATATAAAATATAATGACCAATATTGTATCAAAAAATAGGTTAAAAAATTATTTTGGATAAGAAGATTTTTTTAGTTAAAAAAGTTTTTTGGTGAAAAGATGTTTAGGTTAAAAATGCTGCCAAATCAATATCCTTATTGAGGCCTTGTGGGATTAGAGTTCCTAGTGTGTAGATCCAATATGTCTCTCTTTTTCGGAGTTTAAGTTCTCTATCTCCTCCTCTCTTATTGTTTTGTACACACTCTTTAATGGTTCCTCTTAGGCATGAGGGGTCTTTATTGTGTTTTTCCTTGTAGTGTGCTGAGAGATTGTGAGTTTTTTCTCCAGACTCTATGTTGTTAATATGTTCTAACAACCTCTTTTTGTAGGGCCTTGTGGTCCGTCCAACGTACTGAAGGCCACACCCACATTGTAGGAGATACACTACAAAATCTGTACGACAGTTGCATAAACTTTCAATCTTATATTTTTTGTTGGTTGTTGTTGAAATGATTTCTTTCGTTGGTTTATTATTGAGAAAATGATGGGTGCAGGCCACACAATTTTTGCGGTTACACTTAAAAAACCCAATTGTGGCCTTGTTAAGCCAATTAGTTTCTTTTGCATCCACATTTTTCAGTTCACTCGGTGCCAAGATATTTTTAAAATTTCTGTTTTTTCTAAAAATTATTCTTGGTTCTTTAGTTGTTATCTGATTAAGGAGGGTATCTTTCTTGAGAATATGCCAGTGTTTTGTTATAATTTTTCTAATTTCTGGCGCCCCTTCATTAAATGTTGTAATAAAATTAACAGATTTTTTTGGAACCTCTTCTCGTTCCAGTTTCTAAAAGATCATTTCTGTCGATCTTTCTCACCTTCTCGAGTGCTTCACCCACCTTATAGGAATTATATCCCCTGGCTCTGAATCTATCACTTAATTTTTTTGCTTCTAGATCAAAGTCCTCTTTTTTAGAACAATTTCTTTTGAGTCTCTGAAATTGTCCTGTTGGGATATTGTTTACCCAATTCTTGTCATGCCCACTTTTGGCATGTAGGTAGCCATTACTGTCTGTCGTTTTTTTTATACAGTTTTGTATGTATCTTGTTGTTTTCATGAAAGAAAACCACATCAAGAAAGTCTATTTCCACAGTGCTTATTTTGTTGGTGAAAGATAGGTTAAAATCATTAATATTCAGTTTTGACACAAAATCATCTAATTGGCTAACTGATCCATCCCAAATGAAGATGATATCATCTATATACCTTCCCCATACTTTTATGTTGGGGAGATAGACGTTGTTATGCCAAATTACCTCCTCCTCCCATTGGCCCAAGTAAAGATTAGCATAGCTAGGGGCAAATTTTGTCCCCATAGCTGTGCCGTTAGTTTGGAGAAAATATTCTTTTTCAAAAGTGAAATAATTATTTTCTAATGTAAATCTTATAGCTTCAGTCAAAAAAATCTGTTGGTTGTGGTGAAGCTTATTGTCTTTTTCCAGCCAGTACTGTATGGCTTGTATTCCCTTCTCATGGGGGATATTTGTATAAAGCGCATTACCGTCCATTGTCACCCATAACCAACCTTCATTCCACTGTACTCTGCTCAATTTTTGTATCGTATCAGGCGTGTCTCTCAAATACGATTTGAGTCCCGGCACCAGGGGTTGTAGAAAAAAATCAATGTATTCTGACAATTTAGATGTTAGGGAGCCTATACCTGAAACTATCGGTCTACCCGGTGGGTTTTCCAGGCATTTGTGAACTTTTGGTAGATGGTAAAATAATGCCACTACTGGTGTTTCATTTTTCAAATAGTTCCATTCATTTTCGTTTAAGACCTTTAAGTGTCTTGCATTATCTAATAAATGCTTATATTGTTCCAAGAAGCAATTGGTCGGATTAGATCTCAGTTTACTGTATGTGTTAATATCATATAACAATCTGTTTGCCTCCTTTAGATAATCGCTTCTATCTTGTAGAACGATACCTCCTCCTTTATCAGCTTCCCAAATTATAATGTCATTGTCTTTTTCTAATTGTCTGATGAAGTCTTTCTCTCTTTTGGAGAGATTGTCTTTCTTAATTTTGTAGTCCCTGCAGAGATTATCCAGATCCTCTTGGACTAGTTTAGTGAAAACAGGGATACAATTCTCTTTTGAGTTAACCGGGAAAAAGGTAGAAGGTGGTTTGAGAGAGGTGTGGATGTTCTTTTGTTGTTCATTCATCTCTCTATTGATATCACTTTCTTGTTCTAGTGATTCTAGAGTCAACAGAGTCTCTAATTCAAGTTCTGAAATGTTCACATTTTTGTCTATTTTTTGTTTCACAAAATATCTTTTTAAAGTGAGATTTCTGGTAAATTTATTGAAATCCACAAAAAGTTGAAATGGATTTGGGCCCTTCGTTGGGGCAAACGATAAACCTTTTTCTAGTGTTTTTTGCTCCTCTTTTGATAGACTTTTTTTTTGATAGGTTAAAGATTTTCATTCTTACATCTTTGTTTGTAGAATGTGTGTTTGTCTTTTCCTTTTTGCTCCCATTCTTAATTCCTCCTCTACATCCTCTGAAGTGTTGTTTCCTCTTTTTAGCACCCTCGTTCTCCACTGCGGGTTTTTTGGTTGTATTTGGGGCAATTCTTTTTTGTTTCTGTCCGTGGTTTTCGGGCTGTTCTCTAAAAAATGATGCTCAGATCTATTTTCCCTATGACTGTCTGCTTTTTGGGCATTTTTATGGTATGGTGTTCTCCACATACCCTGATTTTTGTCATAGTATGATGTTGGTCGAACATTCTGTCTATAATGAGTATTTCTATGGAAACCTCCATAGTAACCATTGTCTTCTTGGTTGTTGAATCTATGTTGATAATTATAGTGCGGTTGGGGTCTAAAGGAATATTCTCTTCTATACCCCTGTGTCTGATTTGGATATGGATTCCGATGATTATGGTATCCATTTCTATCCCAATAATGTGTTTCATTATTGTGCATCCTATTATCCCTTTGTTGATATCTATGACCTGTATTAATTTGGTGGTATTTTTGTCTACCTTCATAATTTGCACCATCTATTTGTTTTATTTTTGGTCCATTCGTCTTAGAATTGAATGTGAATTCATTACTAGATGGTTTTCTCCTCGGTGTGTTTTGTTTGTTTAGGCTTTCATTTAGTTCTCTATACTGCGGGTTTACCGAATAGTTAGGAGAATCGATTTGTAACCAATCAAAATCTCCTTTCTCACCTGAAGGTGTCTCGGGTTCAGTGGCATCCCAGACTATGCATTCATCAGTTTGTTCCTTATCTTTTTTATCTAAATTGTAATCCCTATAAAACTTTTTAAGTTTCCTGGCTTCAACTAGTTTGTCAAATCTTTCAATTTTAGTTTTATTCTCCCGATCTAATTCTTTGTAATACACATCCCCTTTAAAGATGTTGAGTTTCTCTCTCACTTCTTTTATTTGAGTTGTGAGAGCTTCAACCTTTTTATTTCTAAATCTTATAAGAATGTCTATAAACTTACCGGAGCATTCCTCCAGTGCTGAGTCCCACTCTGTAAGTAGTTCCACTTCAGAACTATCTATTATTGATTGCTTTGCTAGTTTTAAACCTTTAGGGATGACACTATATTTTTTATATCGTGCCAAGTTGTTGCTATTGTGCCAATTGAGAATTTGTTTCTTACTGAGTTTTTCTAATTCCCCTAAGAGAACCTTGGGGTCAATAATTTGGAGTATTTCAGATTCTGCTAACTGTTCATCTGCGATTGATAAGTTTCTAGATTTAGTACTAGGATCAAAGTAATTACCATATTCCAACTCCATTGTTGGATATATCTATAGAGAAGGTAGTTAAAAGTTAAAATTCTATATACGCAGTGTATTAGAAATAATATAAATTAATTCAATGACAACAGTATCAAAAATATATTAATATTCAAAATTAGTTAAAAATTAGTAAATAGTAATAATTGATAAGTATCTGATGGCCTCTTATATGCTGCCTAGCACTAGGGGAATAAATAGATAAGAAAAAGAAGAAAAGTGTGCATCTGGCGCAAAAAAAGAGACCTCAGCTCAGGTATATAGATAATAACAATGGTGTAGAAAAATTAAATGCTGCCCCAATCTATCTACCGTGGAAAGAGAGTCCCTACACCCTCAAACCTAGGTAAAAAAGAATATTGGAAAAAGAGATGTGATAGAAAAGTTGGGGCGCAAATAATATATAAAATTATAACTATAAAATAAACAGAGTCTAAAAATATGCAATTTAAAAAGAATATTGAATTCTGACTAGAAAAAGAGGTACTGGATAGAAATAGTAAAAGTAAATACAATTGATGTAATAATGCCACTAAATAAAAATAATACAATAATAATGTGTTGATTCACAATCTCTCAGCACACTACAAGGAAAAACACAATAAAGACCCCTCATGCCTAAGAGGAACCATTATAGAGTGTGTACAAAACAATAAGAGAGGAGGAGATAGAGAACTTAAACTCCGAAAAAAGAGACATATTGGATCTACACACTAGGAACTCTAATCCCACAAGGCCTCAATAAGGATATTGATTTGAAGGCATTTTTAACCTAAACATCTTTTAACCAAAAAACTTTTTTAACTAAAAAAATCTTCTTATCCAAAATAATTTTTTAACCTATTTTTTGATACAATATTGGTCATTATATTTTATATCTTACTATATTAGGTAATTTATTCTATTTTAACATCTCTTTTAGATTTTTGGTCCATTAGGCTCTTAGTATGAATTTTAGTATACATTTATGGTGTATATAGTTTTAAATTATTTTAAAGAATGGTGTATTTTATTGAATTTTATCCGTACACATTCCCACTTTTATTACCAGCCTTGAGCTCAAATGAGTATTATATTTCCACTTTGAGATTCTTGATTTGGGTCTGAAAATAATATTTACAATGGTCAGCACAGTATATTGGTTTTATTTTATTTTTAAATTTAAATATAAATAGGCTTATTTTTACTGGCCCATTATAATTATATTACTGTCCAGCTATATGCACTACTTGGACATACAAGTTAAATCTTTCTTGCAAAAAATTAAAAACTGTTTACTTTTAGTACACCACGTGATAGGAATACAATTGATTCTATCTGTATATATATATATATATATATAAACTTGTTTGAGCCGCACTACAACAAATTAAGTATCTAGATATTTCTTAATATGAAATATCAATTTGTGAGGTGCCAAATATGTTTATCTAGTATTTTAAACTTACTTTTGAACAACATTGAATACTCATGTAGATCACTTATGCTATAATCTCTTGTGTTTTATAGTTTTAAAAGCCTGCTATAAATATTAGCTATTTTTTACCCAAACTCACTATAAAAATAGGGTTTTACAGTGATACTAATTACATACTTACCTGTACATTCAATCTTTTTTAAGAATGTATATTTTTGGGTGTTTTTGGATTTCTGTTCCATATTGTATAATCAACTCTTTCTTTTAGAATGTCCGCTTTAAAAGTAGTAATAGAGAAATTGTACTCATTGGAAATTAACCCCAAATGTATATCTCTGTGCCCAAAACTAATTACACGTAATAAGGAGAAAATGTTTTTGTTACTATTAACATTACGGCTAACATATGGTGTATATACTGGATTTTGTTAGCGTAATCTCTATGGTTACCACAATGGGACTATGAGCTGAAAACAGCTGTAACCAATCCATGACTTGGAAATACTATAGGCTGACAGCCGGTCATGTGACACCTTTATGCATCCAATGAAATCACTGTTTACGGGGGGAGTGTGCCGCCGCTCCGCTTGAAATACAGCCCAATTATCAGCTGTCTGTAAATTCCTCTGACGAAGAAGGCTGCAGTGTGTGAATGCCTTTGAAACGCGTAAGGACAGAACCACGAGTTTTAATAGGATAACCAGGACTTTTATTGATTTGTTTTGAACTTTAGCACATGATAGCTGTGAATCAACTATCTGGGAACATTACTCGCTAAACTCTGCTGGCTGAAACAGCTAGACTTTGATTTTATATTGCCTAAAAATACCTCATATATTTTGGAGGGTTTTAAATGTGAGTGCACTGTATTTAATAAAGTAAATTGTTACACTTTATATACGGGGTTGCACTATTATTATCTTTATTTGTCTTTCATGCTCATGGCCATCTGGAGGGGATAATAGCACTCCAATAAAGACAAGTATCTTGATTAAAGTCCTGCAAGTCGTTACCCTATTTTCTGGACAGCTGGAGATCAAAGGGAGTTTTCTACTGATACTACGCAGCACTTACCTCATACTGATTAAGGTAAAGGAGTGTAAGTAGACCCCTAGGGAGACCTGCATTCTGGGATCAGGCAGTCTCCAACATTATTACTATTATGATCATTTATTCTTTATTTTAATAATTTTTATATGTATTGTTTTCTTTTGTTAATTATATGAATTGTTTTTACTTTTGAAAATATATTTCTTTGTCTCAAGTGTACATAAGAAGTTTAGTAAGTAATTTGTTTATTGATTTACCTTTATTGTGTCCATTTACTGAATACTGTTCAATCCTCAATAGGGAATCAACACATTATTGTATTATTTTTATTTAGTGGCATTATTACATCAATTGTATTTACTTTTACTATTTCTATCCAGTACCTCTTTTTCTAGTCAGAATTCAATATTCTTTTTAAATTGCATATTTTTAGACTCTCTGTTTATTTTATAGTTATAATTTTATATATTATTTGCGCCCTAACTTTTCTATCACATCTCTTTTTCCAATATATCTATCTATCTATCTATCTATCTATCTATCTATCTATCTATCTATCTATATATATATATATATATATATATATAGTATTTGCGAAAAACAAAAGTAAGTATACATGGCAATATTCTTCAGGCAATGGATGGTAATGTAACAGTATCAATTAACTCCTCCATACTCCTATCACCTACCCAATTTTCCATTTTCAATCTGGACTACCCTCTGTTACCCTTATTTGCATATGCATTATGTTGAGTGTTAAATAACACAATTAAGTTATTTTAATATCTCTTGAATTAATGATCAATTTTGTTTCCAAACCATACTAGGAATATTCAACCACATCAGGGCCGGACTGGGAATAATAGGCAGTTCTTGAAAATTTGGAGTCCAAACCTATTTTACTTTGACTCAGTATAATGCATGCACTCCATTTTTGTCAAAAGAGATTACTGGGATACTCATTCTCTAAATATTTTGTATTAGAATTACATTATATTGTGCATCCATTAATCACCCCCTAAAACTGTAGCTTTCCAGCCCCAGCTGCTGCAGTCCACCGGGAAATCTCTGGTATCCTGGTATACCAATCCGGCCTTGAACCACATAATAATCACTTGCCAAATTTACCGGTTTTGCATAACCAGCACTGTTACATTGATATACGTTTTACCTCCGTGATTACCTTGTATCTAAGCCCCTGCAGACTGACCCCTTATCTCAGTGCTTTTTACAATCTTGCATTTTAGCCAAATAGAGCTGGTTCTTGAATGACCATTATCATTCTCCACATTAGTGAGCACAATGTTATCTATATGGTAGACATGAACTAGCACTGTATGGCTGTGTCTTAGAAACAGGCAAATTTAAAGGTTATAAAGTATATAACAATGTTGGTCATGCAGAGCAGGGGATTTGGTAATAAAGGGATTATCTATCTTTTTAAACAATAACCATTTTCAAGTAGACTATTCCTTTAACTAAACTTATCCCACACAACTTTCACTCCACCATAATCCTGCATGACAACAGAGTGCATCAACATCAAAGTTCCTTTCACGCCTTAAATTCACCTTTAAAATGTAATGAAAGAGAATTTGCTTTAATGGGCATCTGACATTTTTATGAAGAATAGATATACAAGAAACTGCACCTGGAATCTAATCTTAAAGCTCCTTCACAGGTAATCTTCCCTATGATTACCGAAAAAAATTTCAAAGTGACAAAACAATATAGAGTGTAGGAGCGCTATAAGCTAAATAAGATAGTCTGGAGACCTCTTTACAATTTCACAAAAGTACATTTATTTAAAACATAAAAACATAATAAAAATATAGTATTCCAGAAATAGATATGGGACGTCTCCCTGAATTTAAAATAAGCAATATTTGGTTAGATAAAATACTTCTATAGTGAGCTTTTTATGATCTTTCTAAGTGATTCCACCTTTCAAAATTTCTTTTTCTTTATTCCACCTTAATAGTTTATTGCCGCAGTTTTAGTGGCTTAATTTTTTCTCGATGTTACTATTTTCGATCAAAAAGTAACAATGTCTATCTTCATAGATAAGTTGTAATAATGTAATTCACTTGTTTTTGTAATGTCTCTTGGTATTTTCTCTTATTGGTGAACTTGGCTGTAATAGGAATAGTTCAATAAATGTATAAGGACAGGCTTACCGGGTCTTCTGACACATCTGTGTCTGATGAATTCAATGTATTTCTTACCGGTATGTGTTTTCTGCCTTTCCTCCTTGAATGGAGCAAGTATCGCTGCTATCGAAACCTAGACCACGCTCCTGCGTGTATGGGTCTCTTTTATTCTGTTGGCTTGAAGCAACTTTTACCCCTACAGTCTGGATTCTGTGTTTTCCGGGCAGCTTCCTGAGACAGGTATTCGCGGTGCACGCCTCCAGCGTGTGTGTGAGAACTCGGACTTGGAATACAAACGGCCGTTTGTGTTAAACTCTCTTTCCCTCTACTTCTTTCAAAGTGGGGTAGTTTAAGTAGATGTCCAGTTCTTTCTATTGTAGAAAAAATGTCTACGCGTTTCGCCAGTAGGCTTTATCAAGACGGATGATGTTGGTTGTTACACCGGCATTTTAAAAAGCCCTCCTTACATTTTGATTGGTTGATAGGTGTTCTGTTCTGATAGGTGTCTTTTTTTTTTTTTTTATTATTATTTTAAAGGTGGATTTCTCAGATTTCTATAAGGTGGAATCTTTTTGCTTCTTTCTTTGTTACTTTGTATGAGCTTTAGATATCCCATGTTTGCAGCTTTTTTTAAAGGCGGAATATTTTTGTTTTTGCTTCTTTCTTTGTCATGTCATAGAATCTTAATGTATTTGATATTTTCGGCTCTTTCAACAATATCTAAATTTAGATTTCATAACATACGGTGGAATTATCATACCTTTACTTTATATCATGATTATAAATGCCTGTATTTGTTTCTATTATATTTGTTCCATGATTATAAATACCTATATTATTTTCTATTGTGCTGAACTTTTTTGTATATGTCTGAAAAATCAACGATCTATATTTAAGGGATATTACACTTCTACTTTATTATTCTTAGCATGATTTTTAACATGTATGAATTTTTTTAGAAACAGAACCATTTTCTTCTTTTTGTTTTATTATTAACATGTGTTACACATTATTTCTTAATATTGCATATTTATTTCTATAGTAGTATATTATTTTCTGTGCTTCTCCACTCTTCATAATATGTTTTTATTTTCTTGTTTATTTGTTTGTCCCTTCATAAATAACTTCTTGTTCATAGAGTATAAAATATTTCAAGATCTTGGAGGGAAATATTTAATCTATAATATACTATCTTTTCGTATATATTCTACTATTGAATTTTGATCTATGACAAAAGAAACGGGGACAGATCTAATTCTGAGTTTAAACCCGCAGGGTAGAGGGTTTGCATGTTGTAATTTAGCTCTGCTTCTGTTCTTAGCAAACCTGAATGGAGAGGGGGTAATTTTGAAGAAAAATTGCTAAGAACAGAAGCAGAGCTAATTTACAACATGCAAACCCTCTACCCTGCGGGTTTAAACTCAGAATTAGATCTGTCCCCGTTTCTTTTGTCATAGATCAAAATTCAATAGTAGAATATACGAAAAGATAGTATATTATAGATTAAATATTTCCCTCCAAGATCTTGAAATATTTTATACTCTATGAACAAGAAGTTATTTATGAAGGGACAAACAAATAAACAAGAAAATAAAAACATATTATGAAGAGTGGAGAAGCACAGAAAATAATATACTACTATAGAAATAAATATGCAATATTAAGAAATAATGTGTAACACATGTTAATAATAAAACAAAAAGAAGAAAATGGTTCTGTTTCTAAAAAAATTCATACATGTTAAAAATCATGCTAAGAATAATAAAGTAGAAGTGTAATATCCCTTAAATATAGATCGTTGATTTTTCAGACATATACAAAAAAGTTCAGCACAATAGAAAATAATATAGGTATTTATAATCATGGAACAAATATAATAGAAACAAATACAAGCATTTATAATCATGATATAAAGTAAAGGTATGATAATTCCACCGTATGTTATGAAATCTAAATTTAGATACAGGGAGTGCAGAATTATTAGGCAAGTTGTATTTCTCAATGAACCCAAAAAACTCATTAATATCAAAGCTGAATTGTTTTGGAAGTAGTTTTTAGTTTGTTTTTAGTTATAGCTATTTTAGGGGGATATCTGTGTGTGCAGGTGACTATTACTGTGCATAATTATTAGGCAACTTAACAAAAAACAAATATATACCCATTTCAATTATTTATTTTTACCAGTGAAACCAATATAACATCTCAACATTCACAAATATACATTTCTGACATTCAAAAACAAAACAAAAGGGGGGCGTGTCCAAGAAGGAGCCATGATAGGACGCACTATTCACAGCTCTCCAGGAATCATTAAGAACTTGCTAAAAATTATTGTCTGAGGATACAATATTTGGGAACAATTATCGTTGTGAACTACCTGAGCACAGGGAGAGCTGAAGAAACCTGCTTTAAGTCCTAACACTTACTTTATTATTTGAATCCAGGCGGCTGCGGCCTACCTGCATTAGCGTGACACTTTCCCCCCCCCCCCCCCCCCCGGCCATCTGGGTTAAGTGGCCGCTTACAGAGTTATAGGGAGGATTATCGCATATACATGTATAGCGCTCTACCACAGATTTTGACCTGACCCCGACCAACAATTATGGCCTGTGTAGCTGTACTGACATGGGGTGCTTTGGAGAAACTTTTCAGCGACCATTATGGCAGATTGGAGAAGCGCATAGAGTCTATTGTCCTGCGCCATAACTTATTGGAAGGAGCACACACTAAGAGCTGTAGCTCTGAAGAGATAGTTTCCCACACTGCAGAGAATGCTTTGTTCTATGATGTGGATGCAACGGAGCAACCGCTCAATAACACCAAAGTGCATAATGGTCTAGACCGTAATGAGGAGACCTCCATACAGCGCAAGCCAGCAGGAGCTGCAGCAGCGACTGGGTATGTCACGCAAGCAGATCAGCACAGGACCACAGGCGGGTCATACGGAGGGGAACACCGGAGACACAAGAGAATGAGAGGACCCCAGAGACTGTGTACCCCTGTGTTTCAGGGACAGCGGTATTTGTTGCACCGGTTACACTTTATTGAGCTCCCTGGTATGCGGGGCTATAAGTGGGGCCCATTTGCAGAGAGAGGTTTACACGCTAACTATGCCACGGTCACTGCCAAGTCTGGAGTGGGTTAGATATGGGACACTTATGAAGGACTGGGTAACATTCTATTAAATAAACCTGGCTCCTCTCATGTACTAAAAAACTGTTTACTGCATTGTGTGTCTCCGTTTTCCCTTGTTTATAGCTAGATATTATAAATGAATAGCCACACTCATATCACACTTTGCTCCTCTCTTCTATTTTGTGGACTACCAAGTTTACATCCTAAATATGATGACTCTTAGGTTTGATGGTGTTTTTTGTATGCAGTAAGGATGAAAACTTCTATTCTGTACACAAAGCTGTAAAAGGGTTTTAACCTCCAGAAGTGGTTTGAGTGCCGCATGTATTACACGCATGGAGAAAGCAGGAGTAAGTTAAGTCTGTGAGTCTCCACAGGGCCTATAAGATGTAATGTAATATAAGTTTGACCAGTTTAGTGTAGCTTGCATCAGCTATATTATCTGTGCACCTTTATTTCTTTTCAAACGCATGTATAGTTGGGCACATAATGTTACTCTTCATTTCTCACCCTAAGTTCTGATGATTTTCCTGTTGGATGATGCATCTCATAATATGCTAGGTATGAATGATTGTTTATGATGCAAGCTACTGATAGTTTTACTATTTAATATGGTCCCATTACTAATGTACTTTAGACCTCCCCACCATGTGACTGATTATTTTCCTATGGGTTACACGATGGGGGGGTTTGTTCATGGGTCGTTCATTGGATATATGTTAAACAGCATGTCCCTGTATATTAATGTACATAGTCTAGCCGGATATAGATGCGTGCACTCCTGTAGTCTTATACATTATACCTAATGCAGGTAGAGAGAGGCACAGCTCCCCCTCCATATTATTTTATGTTCCTTCTCCCTTTACTATCCTCTGTATATTTGGCAGAGTTAAGTAGTCTCTGCCCTGTTTGGAGAACTATGGTTTGTTCTCTGAACCCTACCATAGAGTATTAGAAATTTTTGCATTCATATGCCCTTCCTTTCCCCTTTGGTTTTTATTTTATTCTTGGGCCCACCCGTGGTCCTAATGACATAGGAGGGCGAGCATATAGTATAGGTCCACATGTGACCTATCCTGACCTAAATCCCCTAGCGTAAAAGTTTTGACCAAGGCCCAAAAGTGGCCACTGTTGTGTTAATTGACGTGAGGGGTAAAAGAAAATGAGGGAAGTATGGGTTTGCTCCTCTGGCATTGTATACTGCAAGTTGTAACCAACAAATTATCTTGTTATCCGTGAACTTTTTGTTATACGAGCAACAGCATATGCTTGCTTTTGTTTCCTTCAATAAAAATAAAAATGATAAAAAAAAAAAATCTGTATTAAATTACAAAAAACTGAATGCGCCTCCTAGTGCAATAAAATAACTAGTGATGATAAAAAAACAAAAAAACAAAACAAATCAGTGACCAATATAGCCACCTTTCTTTGCAAGGATACTCAAAAGCCTGCCATTCATGGATTCTGTCAGTGTTTTGATCTGTTCACCATCAACATTGCGTGCAGCAGCAACCACAGCCTCCCAGACACTGTTCAGAGAGGTGTACTGTTTTCCCTCCTTGTAAATCTCACATTTGATGATGGACCACAGGTTCTCAATGGGGTTCAGATCAGGTGAACAAGGAGGCCATGTCATTAGATTTTCTTCTTTTATACCCTTTCTTGCCAGCCACGCTGTGGAGTACTTGGACGCGTGTGATGGAGCATTGTCCTGCATGAAAATCATGTTTTACTTGAAGGATGCAGACTTCTTCCTGTACCACTGCTTGAAGAAGGTGTCTTCCAGAAACTGGCAGTAGGACTGGGAGTTGAGCTTGACTCCATCCTCAACCCGAAAAGGCCCCACAAGCTCATCTTTGATGATACCAGCCCAAACCAGTACTCCACCTCCACCTTGCTGGCGTCTGAGTCGGACTGGAGCTCTCTGCCCTTTACCAATCCAACCACGGGCCCATCCATCTGGCCCATCAAGACTCACTCTCATTTTATCAGTCCATAAAACCTTAGAAAAATCAGTCTTGAGATATTTCTTGGCCCAGTCTTGACGTTTCAGCTTGTGTGTCTTGTTCAGTGGTGGTCGTCTTTCAGCCTTTCTTACCTTGGCCATGTCTCTGAGTATTGCACACCTTGTGCTTTTGGGCACTCCAGTGATGTTGCAACTCTGAAATATGGCCAAACTGGTGGCAAGTGGCATCTTGGCAGCTGCACGCTTGACTTTTCTCAGTTCATGGGCAGTTATTTTGCGCCTTGGTTTTTCCACACGCTTCTTGCGACCCTGTTGACTATTTTGAATGAAACGCTTGATTGTTCGATGATCACGCATCAGAAGCTTTGCAATTTTAAGAGTGCTGCATCCCTCTGCAAGATATCTCACTCTTTTTGACTTTTCTGAGCCTGTCAAGTCCTTCTTTTGACCCATTTTGCCAAAGGAAAGGAAGTTGCCTAATAATTATGCACACCTGATATAGGGTGTTGATGTCATTAGACCACACCCCTTCTCATTACAGAGATGCACATCACCTAATATGCTTAATTGGTAGTAGGCTTTCGAAACTATACAGCTTGGAGTAAGACAACATGCATAAAGAGGATGATGTGGTCAAAATACTAATTTGCCTAATAATTCTGCACTCCCTGTATTGTTGAAAGAGACGAAAATATCAAATACTGAAAGATTCTATGACATGACAAAGAAAGAAGCAAAAACAAAAATATTCCACCTTTAAAAAAAGCCGCAAACATGGGATATCTAAAGCTCATACAAATTAACAAAGAAAGAAGCAAAAAGATTCCACCTTATAGAAATCTGAGAAATCCACCTTTAAAATAATAAAAAAAAAAAAAAAAAAAAAAAAGACACCTATCAGAACAGAACACCTATCAACCAATCAAAATATAAGGAGGGCTTTTTAAAATGCCGGTGTAGCAACCAACATCATCCGTCTTGATAAAGCCTACTGGCGAAACGCGTAGACGTTTTTTCTACAATAGAAAGAACTGGACATCTACTTAAACTACCCCACTTTGAAAGAAGTAGAGGGAAAGAGAGTTTAACACAAACGGCCGTTTGTATTCCAAGTCCGAGTTCTCACACACACGCTGGAGGCGTGCACCGCGAATACCTGTCTCAGGAAGCTGCCCGGAAAACACAGAACCCAGACTGTAGGGGTAAAAGTTGCTTCAAGCCGGCAGAATAAAAGAGACCCATACACGCAGGAGCATGGTCTAGGTTTCGATAGCAGCGATACTTGCTCCATTCAAGGAGGAAAGGCAGAAAACACATACCGGTAAGAAATACATTGAATTCATCAGACACAGATGTGTCAGAAGACCCAGTAAGCCCGTCCTTATACATTTATTGAACTATTCCTATTACAGCCAAGTTCACCAATAAGAGAAAATACCAAGAGACATTACAAAAACAAGTGAATTACATTATTACAACTTATCTATGAAGATAGACATTGTTACTTTTTGATCGAAAATAGTAACATCGAGAAAAAATAAAGCCACTAAAACTGCGGCAATAAACTATTAAGGTGGAATAAAGAAAAAGAAATTTTGAAAGGTGGAATCACTTAGAAAGATCATAAAAAGCTCACTATAGAAGTATTTTATCTAACCAAATATTGCTTATTTTAAATTCAGGGAGACGTCCCATATCTATATTTCTGGAATACTATATTTTTATTATGTTTTTATGTTTTAAATAAATGTACTTTTGTGAAATTGTAAAGAGGTCTCCAGACTATCTTATTTAGCTTATAGCGCTCCTACACTCTATATTGTTTTGTCATTTTTATGAAGAAGCAACGTTTTTCTGTAAACAATTTCTCTCTGTTTAGAATATCTTCCCTTAAAGGGACAGTCTACACCATCATTTTTATTGTTTAAAAAGATAGATAATCCCTTTATTACCCATACACCAATTTTGCATAACAAACATGGTTATATTAATACACTTTTTACCTCTGTGTTTACCTTGTATCTAAGCCTCTGCAGACTGCCCCCTTATTTCAGTCATTTTAGCCAGTCAGTGCTGACTCCTAGGTAACTCCACGCACTAAATTATTCCTATTTAAAACTAAATACTTACCTATAAAATAAACCATAAGATAGCTACAATATAACTAATAGTTACATAGTAGCTAGCTTAGGGTTTATTTTTATTTTACAGGCAACTTTGTATTTATTTTAACTAGGTACAATAGTTATTAAATAGTTAACTATTTAATAACTACCTAGTTAAAATAAAGACAAATTTACCTGTAAAATAAAACTTAACCTAAGTTACAATTACACCTAACACTACACTACAATTAAATTAATTACCTAAATTAAATACAATTAATTACAATTTAAAAAAAATATCTAAAGTACGAAAAAAACAACACTAAATTACAGAAAATAATAAAGAAATTACAAGATTTTTAAACTAATTAACCTAATCTAATCCCCCTAACAAAATAAAAAGCCCCCCAAAAATAAAAAAGCCCTACTCTGCACAAAAAAGCCCTACCCTACACTAAATTACAACTAGCTCCAAAGTAATCACCTCTTTTACCTGTAAAAAAATGGCAATCCCCCCCAACATTAAAACCCACCACCCACACAACCAGCCTTACTCTAAAACCCACCCAATCCCCCCTTTAAAAAACCTAGCACTAAGCCCCTGAAGATCACCCTACCGGGAGATGTCTTCACCCAACCGGGCAGAAGTGGTCCTCCAGACGGGCAGAAGTCTTCATCCAACCGCTCAGAAGTGGTCCTCCAGAGGGGCAGAAGTTTTCATCCAGACGGCATCTTCTATCTTCATCCATCTGGCACGGAGCGGGTCCATCTTCAAGACATCCAACGCGGAGCATCCTCTTCATCCGACGGCCGACGACTGAATGAAGGTTCCTTTAAATGACATCATCCAAGATGGCGTCCCTTCAATTCCGATTGGCTCATAGAATTCTACCAGCCAATCGGAATTAAGGTAGAAAAAATCTTATTGACATATGCAATCAGCCAATAGGATTTTTTCTACCTTAATTCCGATTGGCTGATAGAATTCTATCAGCCAATCGGAATTGAAGGGACGCCATCTTGGATGACATCATTTAAAGGATCCTTCATTCAGTCGTTGGCCGTCGAAAGAAGAGGATGCTCCGCGTCGGATGTCTTGAAGATGGACCCGCTCTGCGCCGAATGGATGAAGATAGAAGATGCCGTCTGGATGAAGACTTTTGCCCGTCTGGAGGACCCCTTCTGCCCGGTTGGGTGAAGACGTCTCCTTCAGGGGGTTTGTGTTAGGTTTTTTAAGGGGGGATTGGGTGGGTTCTAGAGTAGGGTTGGTTGTGTGGGTGGTGGGTTTTAATGTTGGGGGGGATTGTAATTTTTTTTTACAGGTAAAAGAGCCGATTACTTTGGGGCAATGCCCCGCAAAAGACCCTTTTAAGGGCTATTTGTAATTTAGTGTAGGGTAGGGCTTTTTTTTTTAATTTTGGGGGGCTATTTTATTTTGTTATGGGGATTAGATTAGGTGTAATTAGTTTAAAAATCTTGTAATGTCTTTATTATTTTCTGTAATTTAGTGTTTTTTTTTCCTACTTTAGATAATTGTATTTAATTTAGGTAATTAATTTAGTGTAGTGTTAGGTGTAATTGTAACTTAGGTTAGGTTTTATTTTACAGGTAAATTTGTCTTTTTTTAACTAGGTAGTTATTAAATAGTTAATAACTATTTAATAACTATTGTACCTAGTTAAAATAAATACAAAGTTGCCTGTAAAATAAAAATAAACCCTAAGCTAGCTACAATGTAATTATTAGTTATATTGTAGCTAGCTTAGGGTTTATTTTATAGGTATTTAGTTTTAAATAGGAATAATTTAGTGAATTGTAGTAATTTTATTTAGATTTATTTAAATTATATTTGTTAGGGTTAGACTTAGGTTTAGGGGTTAATAACTTTATTATAGTGGCGGCGACGTTGGGTGCAGCAGATTAGGGATTAATAAATGTAGGTAGGTTGCGGCGACATAGGAGGGGGAAGATTAGGGGTTAATAAATGTAGGTAGGTTGCGGCAACATAGGGGGCAGCAGATTAGGGGTTAATAAATATAATGTAGGTGTCGGCGATGTTGGGGGAGGCAGATTAGGGGTTCATAATTATAATGTAGGTGGCGGCGGTGTCCGGAGCGGCAGATTAGGGGTTAATAAGTATAATGCAGGTGTCAGCGATGTCGGGCGCGGCAGATTAGGATTTAATAAGTGTAAGATTAGGGGTGTTTAGACTCGGGGTTCATGTTAGGGTGTTAGGTGTAGACATAAATTGTATTTCCCCATAGGAATCAATGGGGCTGCTTTTTTGCAGGTGTTAGGTTTTTTTTCAGCCTGCTCTCCCCCATTGTTTCCTATGGGGAAATCGTGCACGAGCACGTTCAGCCAGCTTACTGCTAACGTAAGCAGCGCTGGTATTGAGGTGAGATGTGGAGCTAAATTTTGCTCTTTGCTCGCTTTTTTGCGGCTAACGCCGGGTTTGTAAAAACCCATAATACCAGCGCTGTCTGTAAGTGAGCAGTGAGATTAACTGCTCGTTAGCACTGCACAGCCTCTAACGCAAAACTCGTAATCTAGGTGATAGTTTGCTGTTTTTCACTTCCTCTCTTGACAGTGCTTTGTACAATGCAAGCTAAGGATATAATTAAAAAGAAAAATATGAAGAACTGTATATTCATTTTATTTAATTATTTAAAAAAAAAAAGTTTGAATCTTCTTCTGCTTACCGTTTTTTGCACGGAGGGGGCTAAATCCCAGGTTCAGTCCAGTGAGTGGTTAAAAGCATTACAAATTAACCCCTGGTAGTCCGGTGAGGGAGCAATAGGTCTGTACCTCTGGCTGATGCAGACCATACTAATCACTCCTCCTGACTCACGCTGAGCATCGAGACAGCAAATAAAAAGGAAAATGCCAGTGTTCTCTAAGGCCTTAAGATAGCGTGTGCTCTGAGTAAGCCCAGATGCCACGGCCCACCAGGAAGTTTCCCGGTGTCCGGGTAGGCTAGTCCTGAAGGCTGGTAGTTTGAAACTCCTGATTAGTATAGTCATTATGCTTTTTGACCATCATTCTGCATATTGGTTTTATAGAAAAGTGCTATAATGTATCTGTTATTATAGTCTGCCAAAGATTCTCTGAATTTGCCAGTAAAGTGTTGACATAAGGGGCCCCATGTATTAAATGGCGTGCAGACAGCTTCTCAACTTGAAAAGGTGTCCGCAGCGGATCTGTTCGCCCGCCAGCCCGTATGCATCATTACACTCCGCTGAGTGTGTAATGTCGCCCCTTCACTCGTGTGACTCTCAATCACCAAGTGCGAGCTCTGTGATTTTTCTTCACCACCTCAGTTGTGGTGAAGAGTTTAGGAAGCATGTGTGCGAACCTGCTCTGCAAGGGCTCCAGAGCAGCTTACACTGCTTTGTGCATGGAGACCAATATCTTGATAATTAATAAGCAAACTGTAAATAGTTTTTAAAAAAAATGTTCACCTGCTATTGCCTTAAATAACATTTAAAATAGTTGCAAGTGATACTGCTACAAGCCAGCAGCTGCACCAAAATACATTTTAAATGAGGTCAGGAACAGCAAAAAACAAAAGTGAAGCTTACATACTTATTGGCTGATACTGAAATAGATCAATTTACAAGGACATTGCGAAATACTCATTAAAGAAAGACATTTTCACCTACAGAAAAAGCTTTTCTTGCCTTTAGATAGTTAATAGTTTAACTGCATGAACAAGTCTACAATTTTCTATTTATTTATTTTTGTCCCGTGCATTTGTTTGTTCATTTTTCAACTAAAGGATAGCTCCTAGTTTTCAGATGAATGCAACGCAAATTTCGAACGGCTAGATTATGAGTCTTGCGTTAGGCTTAAAAAGCAGCGTTGGCCCGTCCCAACGCTGCTTTTTAACACCCGCTGGTATTACGAGTCTTGAAGGTACAGGTGTACCGCTCACTTTTTTTGGCCAGACTTGGAAATACCGCAAATCCACTTACGTCAATCGCGTATCCTATATTTTCAATGGGACTTGCATAGCGCCGGTATTACGAGTCTGACCAAAAGTGAGCAGTACAGCCTCTCCTGTCAAGACTGGTACCGCATTTAAAAGTCAGTAGTTAAGAGTTTTACACTACAACGCTGTAGCATAAAACTCTTAACTAAAGTGCTAAAAAGTACACTAACACCCATAAACTACCTATTAACCCCTAAGCCGAGACCCTCCCACATCGCAAACACTAAAATACATTTTTAACCCCTAATCTGCCGAACCGGACATCGCCGCCACTATAATAAATATATTAACCCCTAAACCGCCGCACTCCCGCATCGCAAACACTATTTAAATATTGAAAAAACAAAAGAAGACAGAAGCGCCCACCGCATCTAAGTGCAGATTAAATGTGTGATTTTAATAATAGCAAATAGCTAGAATAAGACTCACAATATTAAAATATATACAAGCCGTGTAAAAAAACTTGAAGCTGTCCCAGGTTCCAGCGTGTACCGCTCCGATCACACTGTTTCCTAGATGGAATCTCCGCGACTCAGCTGGAGGGGGTGTGTATACCACTGGGACAATCCGATGCGTCCTTGACTTGGGGCGGGATCGCTATAGGTGGTGGCGCGATACTCTGTGAAGCCGTCCCAGTTAATGTTGATTCCACCTCCACAATAGAATTACTGCTCAGCCGTAGTGAACCGTATCCCCCTTAATGGCAATGCAATGCCAGAAAACACTGGTTGAAAATATTTCAAGGTCCTCAGCCCACTTAGTGTTTGCGTGTTGAATTACAAGCACTAACAGTGGCCTCACAGGAACCTAATATTGCACACTGTGTGTGCTTACTTGAAAGGTAGTACAATGTCAATAAGTAAATAAGTAAAAGTAATTCAAGGTCCTTAGCCCATTTAGTGCTTGCGAGTAGAATTACAGACACTAACAGTGGCCTCACAGGAACCAAATATTGCACACCATGTATGCTCACTCGACGTACGTTTCGTTCCACACAGGAACTTTTTCAAGAGTGATAGTTGACACCTCCTACTTGCTTTTTATAGGCAGATTGAAAGACCTCATTCCATATTAACTCTTAAGGTTCCATACAACACATACCTATAGTGCAGAGGGTTTGAACTTCAATTTTTACACATGTAAGTTACCTTTAAAATATACATATTCAGTAATAATAAATACTATGTTAAATATCATAATATAACATCCTGTATAAATATAAACAATAAAAAAAATTTATTTATACAAACGATAAAATCCCATAACCTTACATAACATACATAAAAGTATATATTCTGAAGAAATCTTACCTCTATTCTAGGTGCTTCACAACTACTAATATATGCAGCAGATCCTTATTTTAAAAATTAATCTATAGAATAAAGAATTAAAAATAAGAATCAAACATAAAATTATACCACATGAATACATTTATGTTAAACAAGCCTGAATATCCAGATCAATATTTAATCCCTGAGGATAGAGACAATCTAATTTTTTAATACAAAATGTCTCACGTTGGCGCAACTTTAACAGTCTATTGGTATCCCATATATTAGGAGGGATCCATTCTATGATTTTGATTTCCAGATCTTTAGGATCACTGTTATGGACTAACTTAAAGTGCTGCGAGACACTGTGTGTTTCCAGACTTTTTTCTATATTGTTCAAATGTTCCCAAAAGCGATATTTTATCTTTCTTTTTGTTCTACCCACATAGATAAAATAGCAGTAAAAAACTACAGAAAGGATACTGATGGCAATGGCCTATTAAATGCCAAAAGTGGCCACTGCAAACAATGGAAGAACAACATCCCCCTAGGCCAGTATCAACGCATTAAGCGCAATTGTACTAATGTTCAGGATTATAATCTAGAAGCTGAGAGTCTAACTAGAAAGTTCGAAGATAAAGGCTACAATAGACACCATTTATCTGAAATGAGAAACAAAGTAGACCTAATGGACAGGAAACTAATGTTGGAGAAAATAAATAATAATAAAAAGGAGATGATCACGGAGCACCCTAATCCTAAATTCATTACAAAATATAACACCATGTTATGAAAAGTATAATGAATAAACATTGCAATGTATTGCAATTAGACCCTATTTTGAATAAATCAATAGGAAGTAGGCCCGAAATTGTTTTTAGAAAAAATAGAGATCTAAAAAATATTCTGGCCCCAAGCAAATTGAGAAGTAAACCGTCAGTAAAAATCTCTGATTGGGGTAATAGTCATGGAACTTTCAAATGTAAAACAAAAGATTGCTTAATGTGTCCACATATAGCAAAAAACCACAATGTTATCGAAAACCATGAAAACTCTAGGAATTTTCAAACAAAAATAGATGTACATGTATGAGTACACATGTGGTATATCATTTAAAGTGTAAATGTAATTTTATCTATGTGGGTAGAACAAAAAGAAAGATAAAATATCGCTTTAGGGAACATTTGAACAATATAGAAAAAGGTCTGGAAACACACAGTGTCTCGCAGCACTTTAAGTTAGTCCATAACAGTGATCCTAAAGATCTGGAAATCAAAATCATAGAATGGATCCCTCCTAATATATGGGATACCAATAGACTGTTAAAGTTGCGCCAACGTGAGACATTTTGGATTAAAAAAATAGATTGTCGCTATCCTCAGGGATTAAATATTGATCTGGATATTCAGACTTGTTTAACATAAATGTATTCATGTGGTATAATTACTATGATTCTTATTTTTAATTCTTTATTCTATAGATTAATTTTTAAAATAAAGATCTGCTGCATATATTAGTAGTTGTGAAGCACCTAGAATAGAGGTAAACTTTCTTCAGAATATATACTTTTATGTATGTTATGTAAGGTTATAGGATTGTATCGTTTGTATAAATACATTTTTTATTGTTTATATTTATACAGGATGTTATATTATATTTTAACATAGTATTTATTATTACTGAATATGTATATTTTAACGGTAATTTACATGTGTAAAAATTGAAGTTCAAACCCTCTGCACTATAGGTATGTGTTGTATGGAACCTTAAGAGTTAATATGGAATGAGGTCTTTCAATCTGCCTATAAAAAGCAAGTAGGAGGTGTCAACTATCACTCTTGAAAAAGTTCCTGTGTGGAACGAAACGTACGTCGAGTGAGCATACATGCAGGCCCATCTATCAAAGCGTCAACTTCCAATACGCCCGAATTCCGCGTCGTACATGTCGCAATGAGGATGCACCGTACTTATCAAAGCCTTAAGATCGTAATAATTAGAATTTTATGACGTAACATACGATCCACCGTTCTCTATTCGACGCAGATCGATGCAAGTTGAAAGCCTGTGTAAATTGAGCGTAATCCTGTGCATTCGCTCTCCTATTTGAAACTATTTGAGGCTATCCCGAAATTATCAAAAGTTCAAGAATTACGCTCGCGTCTCATCCGACGCAGCGTACCTATTTTTCAATCCGCCACCCTTGAGGTCGCGGATGCCATAGAACTCAATGGGAATTAGAAATGATTTATAATGAAAAACATTTATGTTCCCTTTATCATTTGTTATATATTTTGAGATAAATATCTATGTATAAAATATGTATAAATGATAAAATATGTATAAATATATCTATACAAAAAATCATTTACCTTAATGGTCTCTTCCAAAACCCAAATAATTACTCAAATTGCAGCAATCAATATGTTGCTTATACCTGCATTTTCAGCTGGTGAAATGGTCATTATAAAAGGGAGTGTCTAACAGCACAGAAAGTTTGATGTATGCAGTGTTATTACCAAGATGGAGATGGTCAATCTATTTTACATTGCTATACAACAAAGACGCAGAAGAAGGAGATTTTTGGAGTTAGTTCAGCGTTATGAACGACGCAAAAGGCCAAGGTTATTTTTACCTAGAATAGGGTTGCATACCCTGAGTGACAGGGAAATTGTTCGGAGATTCCGTTTAAATAGAGGTTTAATTGAGAATCTCTATCTGGAGATCAAAGACTCCATTGAACCTATAACTTATAGGACAAAGGCAATCCCTGGAATGTTAAAACTGCTGGCTGTCCTCTATTTCCTCGCCACAGGATCATTTCAGGATGTAACAAGTTTAGTTGTGGGGATGAGCCAGGCTTCTTTTTCAAGTCATCTAACTGTAGTATTAAAAGCCTTACACCAACGGATAGTGAATTATGTACATTTTCCGGAAACACCAGAGGATTGGCATCGTGTGAAGGTGCAGTTCTATGGGATTGCTGGGATGACAAACATTTTGGGTGCAATTGACTGTACCCATGTGTTAGTGCAGCCTCCAAAGTTAGGAGAATTGCCCTATCGTGACTGCAAGCATAACCACTCTTTAAATATACAGGTCATCTCTGATGCCAAATTGAAGATTATGAGCATCCGGTCAGGATTCCCAGGTTCAACACATGATTCTTTCATCCTGAGAAATTTGCATGTTTATGACCTGTTTCAGAATCATCAAATGCCAGAGGGAATTCTCCTAGGTAAATATCTATTACAAATTGTCATATATGGATATAAAAATATTATTTATTTCTGATTGCTAAAATATATTGTTTATTTTTTGCACACAGGAGATTCAGGCTATTCATGTCTCCAATGGCTTTTCACTCCTGTGCTGAACCCCACAACTCCTGCGCAAGTGCGCTATAATGAGGCTCATACATCTACAAGATGTGTTATAGAGCGCACATTTGGCGTTTTGAAAAGCGGGTTTCGTTGTTTAGACCTCTCTGGGGGAGTCCTTCTATACAAACCAAAGAAAGTATCCCTGATATTTCTCATATGTTGCATGCTCCACAACCTAGCATTACGCATGCCAGATGATGATATTTCTATGTTACAAGTAGAGTATGATGACAATGTGGCACCTTTAGAGCAAATTGATGCAAGTGGAGTACAAGCTCGATCTGATTACATCCATGCTCTATTTGAACAATGATTATGTAAATATATTGTACATATGTTCTTTTGTTTCATCATATTTTTATGTTTTAAATTATCCCAAAAGAGGCTATTTATGTTAGTTTTACTTAATTTTTAATATGTATTCAAATAAATGTTCTTCATTTCACACCTGACTCTTTTTTTAATGAAATATTTCTAATTAATACTCAATAGATTATAAGTGATAGCCCATGTTATCATAGGGCTCTCAGAAAATGCTTAGATACAAGGTACATTAAACATCATCTTTCATGATTTATCTAGAAGGCAATTTTTTTTATTAAATTCTATTCTGTTTTCCTCATCTTTGTATATAATGTTTTGAATCAGCATCAATGCAATACAGGTTTAACACCTGATCTTGGGTGGTGTTCTTTAACCAATGGCAGATGTTTAGTCTCCCTGATTAGGTTGTAATAATAAAAATCAAAAATCCCCCAAAATCAAATATATAAATTGTGTTGCTCTTATTATATGTGTAGATACATTATTAAAATTTGCCTTAAATGTCATGGCACACTTTTTTCAATTAAAAAATCCTGTGGCACACCACCATTCAAAAATTGAAAAAAATCACACGTATCCTAATAGAGTATATATATATATATATATATATATATATATATATATATATATATATATATATATATATATATATATATATATATATATGTACACATCACACTGTATGTATTGTGCTGTGATGCCATGCCTCCTACAAACTATACGTGACATATTGACATTCATTCACAAACAATAATACTGATTGTCTGTGAGTGAATAGCAATATGTCATGGTTGTACATGATGCCTGTCACATACCTCCCAATATTTCCAAATTTGAAAGAGGGACACCCCTGCACTGGGAGTAAAAAACAAGCAAAATGTAAGAAATATGTCACACTGTTGTCATTCTGCCGTGGCACACCTGAGGATCTCTCATTGGCACACAAATGTGCCACGGCACACTGTTTGAAAAACACTGGGTTAAAGCATCACACCCAAGCTTAGGTGTGCTCATGATATTTTGGAATATTAAGCCAGGAAGTCTAATTATATTATGTAGTTTAATATCAGTAATGATTATGCCCACTGAGTAAAGGGACTTTAGTGCATATACATTATTTTTAATGAGTTCAAAACATATATATATATATATACATATTTATATTTATCAATAACATTGGTTATTACCTGTTCATGAGCTTCCATACATTCATCTTTGATCAATATAGAACAAGTGAATGACTAAAATTCTACAATTAAAGTTGTTACTAGAAAATTTTGAAATAACATTCTATTTTATAACATCAAAATTAATTATTATTGTATTTATGTCCATTTAATATAATTGTGTTGGTTGTGCATAACCGGTCAATGCTTAATAATGTTATTTATTTTGCAAAATATAAAATACTTTGGTGTACATTGTACCTTTAATAACTTATTAGATATGACCAATGAATAGTAATTAAAAACAGCATTTTTTTAAATAAAATACAATAAAGATAATCATCCAAATATATTTTTTTATTAAATTATAACAAGCATTCCTTCATGTATAATACAAACAAAATAAAATAAACAAAAAAACTAATCTTTAGACCGCTTAGAGGCAGTGGGAGATTGTGGAGGTGATCTTTCCCTTCTTGAAGAAATTAATTCTTGAAGGGTACCCTGCATCAATAGAAATAAATTTCTATTGAAATTTCGGTTATCCTCATCAGCTCTCTCCCTTCGCACCAACTCCCTTTCCTCTATGGCTACCCTGCGCAGATATATAGCTATTCTCTCCCTTTGCAATTCCATTGCCATCTCCACCTGACGCCCCTGTTGCTGAATATATACCCCCAATGTCCTAATCAACTCCTGTTGATTGTCACTATACTGCCTCCCCAGATTCACCATATTATTTATTGCTCCATCATCATCATGGCCAGGGGCGGCAGCAGGAGCGGCAACAGGGGCAGCAGCAGGGCCAGGTGCAGCAGCAGGGGCAGGTCCAGGTGCGGCAGGGTCAGCGGCGGCAGCAGCTGAATCTTCCAGTTAGCTTTCTATCTGCGTATCGTCATTCGGTAGGCTACTAATCAGATCTTGTGATTCGTCATATAAACTCTCCTGTATCTGCCTAACCACAATTGTAAGCTCCTCCGACAGCTGATGACACCGTTCGGTACCTAATGTAAATATAAACTAATATTATAATCAAAATTAATTAAAGTTGCATGAATTTGCAATGTATTCTCTTTTTAATACACATTTATATACAATAATATTTTTAATATAGATTTGTTCTCTTGGAATCTCATTTCTTTTTAATTATAAATAAGCACATATTCAACACTTGGGTTAGATATATTATGGTTGTTGCCTGCACAGATTCATCTGTAAATTTCATTAATATAAGTCATAGCCATCTGCAAGGATTGCACTCCTTTTCCATTCAACTAATAATAATACATTGCAGTTGACATTTAACACACCAATCATAATATATTTGTGATTATTTTTTTTTTATATATAAAAAAATATGATTTTTGGAATAAAAACAAAATCATATTTAAAAAATAAACATATTAAAACAATATTTCTTGTGCAGCTATATCACACATGTGCATTATTATTTCATGCAAAAATAAATGACCTAAATAAAACAGTCATATAATGAACTTTTCATGGTTTTGTACATTTTAATCTGCATTGTAAAAATGCAATAAAAATGTTTGTATTACATGCACCTTTAAAGGGACATCCAAATTTTTTTTTTTTTTTTTTTTTTTTTTTTTTTTAAAACATTCTAGATAATCCCTTTATTACACATTCATCAGTTTTGCATAACCAACACAGTTCAAATGAATGTTTAGCTTTTAAATAAGTACATCAAGAGAACAAAGCATAATTGGTAATAAAACTAAAATGGAAATGTTTATAAAATTACATGCCCTATTTTTATTTTTTTAGTTTTCATAATTTACTGTCCCTTTAAAAGAATATTACATACAAAATAGGAAAGCATATGGATGTATTTCATGTAGTAATATAAACCCAAAAACTTTTATATACAACTATTAACAACTATGCTTTGAATCCAAAGTAATGGATTTTTAAAAAAAATTGTATTTAAAGGCACAGTCTAGTCTAAATTATGCTTTCATTATTCAGATTGGACTTAAAATTAAATTTGAAAGTTGATTAAAATGTAATCATAAAATTCATGTGATCAGGGGACTGTAAGAAGGTTCCTAGGTACAAGGTAATCACAAAGGTAAAAAGTATATTAAAGGGACAGTCAACACCAGCATTTTTTGTTGTTTAAAAAGATAGAAAATCCCTTTATTATCCATTCCCCAGTTTTGCAAAACCAACACTGTTATATTAATACACTTTTTACTTCTGTGACTAACTTGTATCTAAGCATCTTCTGACCTCCCCAAATCACATGACTCTTAGTTATTATCTATTAACTTGTATTTTAGCGAATTAGTGCAGTGTCTGCCACTAGCCATGGGCGTGATCACAATGCTATCTATATGGCCTACATGAGCTAGCTCTCCCCTGCTGTGAAAAGTAAATAAAATAGAGGCGGACTTGAAGGGCATAAAAATCATATGAGCCTTCCTAGGTTTGCTTTCAACTAGAAAACCAAGAGAACAAAGCAAAATTGTTGCTAAATGTTAATTGTAAAGTTGTTTAAAATTGCATGCCCTATTTTAAAAATTAAAGGTTTTTTTGGACTTGACTGTCCCTTTAATGTAACTTTGTTGGTTATGCAAAACTGGTGAATGGGTAATAAAGGGATTATCTATCTTTTCAAACAATAACAATAACAATTCTGTTGTAGACTGTTCCTTTAAATAAGCACTTTTCCTCAGCATTTTAAACAGCATTCATTGCCTGAGCCTGAGGTGCTTGTACCATCTTGTAATGAATAAATTTAATAGTTCACATGATACAATCACCTCTTTTGCTCTGAAGAGATGCAGTGTTTAATATGCTGTGGCAATAAAAAATTCTAGATATGCATCACATGCATGTATTAATATAATGTTGAGCAATCAAAAACATAAATAATTAAAGTATTTGTGGTTAATACATAAATTTAGAATGATTTCACATATAAATGGTTGAAGGTAACGCCCCTTTTATTTTCAACACAGTTATAGTTGACAAACTAATGTGCCCTAATACTTATTAACCCTTTATATTACATGCAGCATCACAAGATAAAGTATGTTAATTTTGATATTGTTTACTCGTTTTATAAAACTCTCCAATGAAATCCAGTATGCTATCTTACAATCTTTAAATTAAAAAAATAAAATAATATTTAATGTGATTTCATAGAGTCACACAAATTAATGATTATGGCATTCAGTGTCTGTTTAAGTTATCACACTTACAACATTCAGGTGTTGCATTAATTGTATTACCTGAGGAGGAGATGGAAGAGGTAGGAGCTGTCCCCATAGCCCTTCCACTACAATTATAAAAAAAGGGATTATAAATTAAAATTGAATATTAAATGTAAAATATGAATCCAATAACAATTACAGATTTACATTAAACAACAGTTAACAGTTAACAACAGTTAACATTAACTTACATACCTGTTGTTTGTCCAACACCTGGGTCAGGGGGGCTGCACATTATGTCTGGCAGTGTTGTAGCTGAAGAGAAACTGTGGCTGGAGTCCGTAGCAATCAGCCCTGTATCAACCACAGGTAACGGCTGTGTGGCAACAGCAGAAGCTTTACTAGTAGATGCTGTAATAGATTAAGGTTTAAAATCAATATCAAGTATTAATATAATTGAAATCCAGTAATCAACATTTTTCAATTTCGGCGTCAGATATGACGCAGTTAAAAATATAGAAATGTACCTTGTGCGGCTAAGGTGTCAGTGTCGTGGTCAAAATCTTCTAGTCCCTGAAGCAGATTTTCTCCCAACCTCTCCATTAACAAATTTTCATATGTTGAGAGTTCTGCAACATATGGCTTCCCACCGCCTGTTTCACGTGCTGCCTTTTTTTCTCTGGCCACCTTTGCCTTCAAAATTCGCTTAATATCAGAGAATTTTTTTTGCAATTATCTACAGTTTTAACATTGTTCCCCTCAGCAGATACATTTTCTGATATTGAGCGCCATATTTCATTTTTCCTGGAGGAAGTAGTTTTTTGTGCTTTAGCACCAAATAATAAATCGTAATGTTGCAGCACCATAGTAACAAGAACCTGGTTCTGCTGGAAATTGAATTGGATGTAACGGCCAGATTTTGTTTTTCCAGACCCTGCAGATGCCATTGTCTATGCCAAATTCAAAGGTAATGGTTAACAGACAATTCTATCTCCTGAACCATCCACATTCAATTGACTTTTCTCTTGATATTTATTGGGAATTGATGAACCAGGTGATCATTTAAATCAGCCAATCAGTATGCTATTGCAAGCAATGTAATCAATTAACAATCAGCCAAAAGTTTATATAACTCCCTATAGTTTGTGCGCCATTCGTGACTCCATTTTGATATAGAATAAATTAATTTGAGGATCTCGGATTTCAACACCCCATAGGTATGTATTATTTTTTTTTTAAAAACTTTATTTATTCAAAGAGCATACATCAAGTCCAGTCCATCCGACACAGAAATAAAACAATAATACAAATTGACATTGATACCATGTAGACAACAATATATTTTCAAAGATACAATACTTGTAAAGAGAACATATTATTTTTGGAAAAATGCAATGAACTGAACCCACATTTCTTTTTCCATTTTATCTTCTCCACCATAACCTTTCCTTCCACTTTCTACCTCCTACCCGGGTTGTCACTAAAATTTTTCGCCTAATTGCTTACTGATTTTACTGGATTCTAGGACCTGATGACTGGGTATATGCATCAAAATTCCGATTATCCTAGTATGTGAAGGTATAATCTAGATTTTATTAAAGACACAGAGACGAGTATTTTTATGCATTACTCTTTCTTTACTACTCAATGCAGCCTTTTAAAGAACAAGATATATAAGATAATATAACATACACATAATAAAAACATAACATAGACTTATTATAGTGAGAAAAAACAGCCAATCAGCGCAGAGCATAGACTATAAACAGAGCACCCAATTAACATACTTCCTCTTTCTAATTGATGCTCAAAAGGAATAAAATATTAAACATCATAAGAAAACCAAAAAGTCTGAAACAACAGAGGGTAATAAACGCCAACTTCTTGTAGAACTGATGGACGAAATTCCATGGGATGTTGAATTTGATAGAAGGTAAAGTAGATGTCCAGGATTCAGTGAATGAAGGTTGAGATTTCTGAATTGACGGGAAGAATCCAGAGGATGAGAAAGGATTGGATTCACATGGATACTGTTAAAAAATATAAGAATTAGTAACACATAATGACGGTTATTAGGGTGGGAAAAAACACCATTATCTATGTGAGGAGGGAAAATACTCGTCTCTGTGTCTTTAATAAAATCTAGATTATACCTTCACATACTAGGATAATCGGAATTTTATTACAAGACCAGAGACTCCTATTTTTATGCAAGTTTAAAGTAGTTAGGAGAATAAATTAAGCGAGGCATGTTGAATGGGTCTGAAATAAAATTGTTTGAAGATGGAATCTGAAGACCAGTCTGCAGCATTTAAAATCTGTTGAAGAGGAGCCGCTTTCAAAAAGGCTTTCGAAGCAGCGGAACCTCTGACAGAATGAGCTGTAAAAGAAATGTTGATACCGGCCTCTTTCATGACCCATTTAACCCACCTAGCGATAGAGGTAGAAGTGATAGGAGCATAGGGAGGAACAAAAGAAATAAGCAGTTGATTATGGATAGGTTTCCTAAATATCAGAGTTCTAGATTCATATGACTTTAAGCATTCGACCACACACAAAGAGGGTTCAGAAGACAGATAAGGATAAAAGATGGAAGTAGATAAAGTTTTTGTTCTGCGAGAAAGAAAGAAGGTGACTCCTTCAGGGGAGAAACGTTTAGAGTTCCAATCTAATGCTTTTACATCCGATAACCTTCTGAAAGAAATAAGGCATAGAAGGGTAGCGAGTTTAGCGGAAAGTTGTTTTAGAGTCAACAAGTTATTGTCTGGCCAGGATTTGAAAAGAGAGAAAACTAAGTCTACATCCCAGAAAAATTCGTGTTTGGGAACAGGAGGACGTTTTAATCTAATGGCTTTAAGAACTCTACAAACTAAAGGGTGTTTACCGATAGGTGAATTATTGATTAGATTATGTCTGGCAGAGATAGCCGATCTATGGACATTAATTGTTCTGTAAGCAAGGCCTGATTCAAAGAGGTGTGACAGATAATTAATGATTTCGGTTAAATCCGCAGAAATGGGATCCAAATCCCTTCGCAAGCACCAGCTAGACCATTTTGACCATGCGGCAAAATAACATCTGCGGGTACCTGGAGCCCAAGAGTCTTGAATGAGGGATCTAGCTTTCTCCGAAAGGCCTCGGAGAGACCAGGGTCCCCTGAAATTGTCCAGGCTATCAGAAAAAGAGAGCCTTGGATAATTAGACTGAAATTCGCCCTCCGGATTGACTAATAGGTGAGGAAGTGGAGGAAGAAGAATTGGAAGATTGGTGGACATCTCTAAGAGGGAGGGATACCAAGACTGGGTTGGCCAAAGGGGAGTCACTATAGTTAGGCATAGGAGATCCCTGCGGACTGTTGAAATTGTCCTCGGGATCATTGAGAATGGAGGGAAGGCATAAGCTTTCTTGGGGGGCCATGGTTGCAGGAAAGCATCTATGGCCGCAGCTTCCGGATCTGGACGCCAGCTGAAGTATGGGTAAATCTGGAAGTTGGTCCTGGATGCAAAAAGATCCAGGCAAAAGGGACCTCTGAGAGATTGGAGGAGTAAAAACATTTTCCTGTCTAATTTCCAATCGCTCGAATCTGTTAGATGACGAGATCCCCAATCTGCAGCTGTATTTGATAGACCTGGAATATATTCCGCTTTGATAGAAATATTCCTGTCTAAACAAAGGTGAATAAATTCCTTGGTAATGTTGGACAAATTCCTTGATTTGGTGCCTCCTAAACGATTGAGATATCGTACTGCTGAAATATTGTCCATGCGAAGGAGAATAGAAACTGGAGAAGAAAAATTGGCAAAACTTTTGACTGCAAACGAGCCAGCCAATAATTCCAAACAATTGATATGGAAACGTTTCTCCTCCAATGTCCATTTGCCACCGGTGATGGAAGGGCCGCAGCGTGCACCCCAGCCTGAAAGACTGGCATCAGATTCTATAATGAAGTCCGGAGTTCTGCCAAAGATGGCTCTCCCATTCCAGGCTTCTAAATGAGAGAGCCACCAAGACAATTCTTCTTTGGCTTCTAGGGACAAAGGAATCAAATGAGAATAAGAAAAACCTTTCCTCAAATGAAGAATCTTTAGTCTCTGAAGTTCTCGGTAATGTAATGGGGCAGGAAAAATAGCCTGAATAGAGGATGATAGCAACCCTACTATTCTGGCTATGGTTCTGATGGGAACTAAATCTTTGGATAAAGTTTTGGTAATTTCTTTCTTGATATTTTTTACCTTGTCTGAAGGAAGACTCAGAGTAGAGAGTATTGAGTTGATTTTGAAGCCTAAGAAAATCAAAGACTTTGTGGGTAAGAGAACTGATTTCTGTTTGTTCACAATAAAACCTAAGGATTCTAATAAAGAAATTGTGGTAAATTGATGATTCTGAAGGGAATGGAAATCTTGGTCCATAATCAAAATATCGTCCAAATAAATTATTAGACGAATTCCTCGGAGTCTCAACCAGGCCACTACAGGTTTCAGTAGCTTGGTGAAAATCCAAGGAGCAGAAGACAGACCAAAGGGAAGGCAAGTGAAATTCCAAAGCTGGTCTTCCCAATGGAAAGTCAAGAATTTCCAATGTTCTTGGGCGATTGGAACGGTTAGATAGGCGTCTGTGAGATCCAATCGAACCAACCAATCGTTTCCTCTTAGACATTCTCTTAATAAGTGAATACCTTCCATTTTGAAATGATGGTAAACTACAAAGGTATTTAACGTTTTTAGATTTATGACTGGTCTGTATTGATTGTTTTTCTTTTTTACCAAAAACAGATTGCTTAGGTAATAATCTTGAGGTTGGGAGACTGGAAGAATTGCTTTTTTGGAGAAGAGAGAAGAAATTTCTCTCTTGACCAAAAGAGAGTCCTCTTGAGAAAACTGAATTGGATGGGGAAGACAGACTTGAATTGGGGGAGATATGAATTCTATGAGAACACCTGATACAGTTTGTAAAACCCAAGGGTCTGAAGTAATTGAAGCCCAATTTTGAGTAAACAGGGCGAGTCTGCCTCCAATTTTTTCTGGGAAAGAAAGGACAAAGGGAAGAAATGAAGAACTTACCTGGAGCTTGTCTAGCTCTGGCTCTGGTCCTAAAACCTCTCTGAGTCCAGGGGCGACCTCTTGTCGGAAAAAAGGAGGAAGTGGATGGTTCAGAGTAACCTCTTTGGAATTGAGATTGAAACTGGTGTTGGTATTGTGATTGTTGGGGATAGTAATGAGACCTGGATAAGAAGCCTCTGCCTCTCCCGGCCCTGTCGGAGAAACCCTGGTTAGGGTAGAAAATTTTCTTAACAGATGTTTTCACTTTATTTAAGTTAGAGAAATTATTTACGTATTGGCTTAAGTCCTTTAAGTAAGAGTCTCCAAACAAAAGACCCTTGTTGTCTGAAGCGATATTACTTGAGGAAAAATCAGAAATTTTCGGATCTATTTTCCTCAAGATATTACGTCTTCTTTCTCCAGACATTGCGCAATTCGTGTTCCCAATAAAACACAGGAGTCTTTGTACCCATTCTCTGACCACATAGGGATCCAAAGGGCAATTTTCGGCTACGCCTTGTTCAGATAATTCGAATAATTTAGTGAGGGGACCAACTGAATCTAAAAGTTTATCTTGGCAAATTTTCCAGGATCTATCTATTCCTTTTTTCAATTTATATCCTGGGGAACCAATGAATTTTAAAATTTTGGGGTCAACTTCAGGTGTGATGGAAGCATTCTTTGGTAACAGGGGACGAGGACATTCGGCTTTCATTTTGTTGCGGGTTTGCTTTTTTAGGGGTTTACGTAATTGGTGGTCAATGAATTTAGCTAAATCCAGGGGGGGACACCACTCGGCGGACCGGGGATGGTGTAAGTCGTCTGGTTTAAACCTAGGGTTACCCAAACAATCTAAAAAGTCCTCTTCATCCTCACTGTATTCAAAAGATTTTTTAGCTTTCTTTTTCGTTTTTTTAGCGGCCGGGGAGCCATCGGAATTATCCGAATCATTGAAATTGTCTGAATTAATATCAGTGTATTCGTCACCATCTGATTCTTCAGAATCTGAAGATGGATTATCAATATTAGTTTTTGACTTAAATTTTAATTTTTTGCATACATGAGTATCCCCTGTTTGGTTACCCTCAGGGTGCAGGGTTCTACTAACAGCGGTTTTTCTTCCTTTGCTGTGAGGAATATTAGTCTCAGTTAAAAGTTGGCGAGACTTTTCAATAAGTTTTTTGCTTGCTTTATAGGCAATAGATGGGTTCTTTCTTTTTAAAGATATTTTTCTTTGTTTCTCTCCCATCAAAGAGGTCATTTTATTAAATAAATTATTCATAGAGGAATCAATCATAGATTGTACTGTATGTAAGGTCAAGGGAGGTGATTTAGATTGAGTTTCAGACATTGTTTATAATGTTTTGTCAAAAACAATGTGAGGTAAAATTAAATATTAAATTAGTTGATTATCAAATCTCCCTTATAAGAAAAATTTATGTATAAAATTTGAAATATATATAGTTGAAAGGGTCTGGCAAAACAGAACTATTGAGAGGACAAGCAAAATATTTTCTGAGGTAAAAACTGTTTGGTTCAATTAGTTAGCTAAAACGATTAATACAGAATTTATACTAAATATAATTGCAATGTATTATAACTGCCAGAAGATGGCAACATAAGCTGAGGAGAAATACTCAATGATAAAATGAGAGAAATGTCAGGACCGAGTGGAAAAGACACAAAGTTACCACTCGGTTAACAGCAGAGGTACAGCTGACAGGAGGCAGGGTTATTACGTCAGCGGTAATGGGCGGGAAGGGGACGGCCCACAAAATGGCGAACGGACTGAGAGAAGAAAAAGCATGCAGGAGGGGAAAAAACACTGTGCGAACAGCGGAGCAGCAAAGGGAAGCAGAATGTCAGTAGGTGATAAGGCTAAAGGCACAATAGAGTCACAAAACTTAAATATAAGAAAAGTGAAAAACCGGAAGAAAAAAATACATATATAAGGGGAAACAAGGGTGTTATAGTTACAAACGAAGTAAACAGAAAACGGAAAAAATGTTAAAGGGGATAAAAATATCTATAAAGACAATAGTGATAACGTTTTATTATTAATATTATGACTGCACTACTTATCTGAGTGAGCAGCAAAAAGAAAGAGGAAGTATGTTAATTGGGTGCTCTGTTTATAGTCTATGCTCTGCGCTGATTGGCTGTTTTTTCTCACTATAATAAGTCTATGTTATGTTCTTATTATGTGTATGTTATATTATCTTATATATCTTGTTCTTTAAAAGGCTGCATTGAGTAGTAAAGAAAGAGTAATGCATAAAAATAGGAGTCTCTGGTCTTGTAATAAAATCCAACTGCCACTCACCTCTCAACTGAGCCTCAAGAATGTAGTTTGTGTTGCGGATTGGGTATAGCACTTGCATTTGCTGTCTCTGTTCTAGTGTATGCAGATAAACTTCCCATTTAGTCATGAATCGTTTTGTGCGTTTTTGTGCATCTCCCAAAGTGTCTGCCTGTTCATAAAGCATTTGTTGGTGTACTTCTCTTTTCAGTTGATTTAATGTGTGAGCCTCCTGTTTTAGCCAGTTTCTAAACACTGCCTTTCTTGCCTGTAAGATCACCATGTGTGTAAATTGTATGTTTGTCTTATTTAGATTTCAACAGTTTAGAAATACTACAGATTCTATCGTTAGCGAAGGAAGTTGGATGTTAATGGTTCGTAACCAGTATTGGGTCATCCCCCAAAACTTTGTTAGCCTCGGGCAAGCCCAAATCATGTGTGTTAAGTCTGCATTGGGTTGAGCACATTTCGGAAAGACCCCTGGGGATCCTGTCTCCCAAGCTCTGTACAACCTGGGTGTGATATAAGCCATCTCTAAGAGTTTAGTGTGTGATTCCCTATGGTCCATTGATAGTGAGGCTTGTTGTACCCTAAGAATGCTGTTTTTAACTTGCACCGTTGAAATCTCCATGCATAACAACATGGACCATCTGTCTCTGATGTGATTTAATATCAGCCCTCATGTAATGTAAGTGTGGTAACATAGCCAATGTCCATGGGTGTGCGAGTTGGCGCTCCAAGTCAGGGACTGTGAAGTGATTCCCCCCTGTCAGCCAGTCCATCACATATTTAACCTTGGTCACCAAACTATATAGCTCGATATCCGGCACTCCCATACCCCCAGATTCATAGATATGTATTTTTTTATATTTTTTCTTTGTTCAATATTAATAACATTAATCATATAATTTACAATATATATATATTTTTTTTAAGTCAACAGGCCTATGGGGCCCTCAGCTTTTTCATGCATTATTTCTGTTTTAGTTTGTGACGCAGATACTATAATTTTCTATTGCTTACAAAAAAACTTACATTTGTGACCATTTAGAATTATTATTTTGATGACGCTCATCATGTTTAGTGATTCGCTGTTGCATACAATATTATTCAGATGTCCCTCCAATCAATAAGCGAAAGTAAAATTGATATTTTCAATAACCAATGAGACAGCTGTATACTTAGTATATTTATTGTCGCCTTAAAAAAAAAAGTGTTTTTGTTTCTGTGGGTTTACAAGTATGTCGAGAACACCAATTTTCACTGATGGAGAGCTAATCATACTTGTTTATGGAA